>NW_023663571.1:37062-51354 GCF_015228065.2 Penaeus monodon | reverse complement strand
GGGTTAATAAAAAATTTACCAAATTCTATTAACATGACAATATATGATAAAAGTATGAAATAATGATATAATATTGTTAATAATATTATTATATTATATTATCATTATTATTATTTTTACTGGTAGTATAATTGTAAAATAATTATTATAACAGTAATAATTACAGTAATAACAATATTAATTGAAATAATGATATAAAAAATGATTATAAAAACGTTATTATTGTTATTATTATTGTTATTAGTATTATCATATTAGTTGTTATTAGTATAGATGTAAAAATATATATCATAACTGCAATAATTGCAATAATAATGATAATAATTGCAATAATGATGATAATAATTCCAATAATGATGATTAATCATGATAATAATGATGATAATCATGATAATAATGATGATAATCATGATAATAATGATGATAATAACAGGAATTGTTTTCCATATATAATAAAAAAAAAGGTAAAAAAAAAAAAAATCCCAACTGTCGAAAAAGCGGCAAATTCTAGCGAAATATAGCCTTTTGAGAGTAGACTCCAAAATGACGTTTTTTTCCATTCATATGATGATTCTGGCAATTATTTGGGTAATAATGATAATAATTACCAGAATTCTATTTATCATGACAATAATGATGATAAAAGTGAGAATAATGAGAATTCGATAACATTTGATGATTATTAATATTTTTACTATTATCATAATTATTATCATTATTTTTATTATTATTATTATTATTATCATTATTATTATTATTATTATTATTATTTTATTATTATTACTTTAATTATTAGTATTATTGCCAAAAATATATTATAACTGTAATAATAACAATAATAATAATAATAAGTATAATTATAATAATACTAATTGTTATAATATTGTTATTAATATTATTATTGTTATAATTATCATTATTATTATTCTTACTGGTAGTATAATTGTAAAAATAATTATTATAACAGTAATAATTAAATTAATAACGATATTCATTGAAATAATGATATAAATAATGATTATAAAAACGTTATTATTGTTATTATTATTGTTATTACTATTATTATCGTAATTGTTATTAGTATAGATGTAAAAATATATATTATAACTGCAATAATTGCAATAATAATGATAATAATTGCAATAATGATGATAATAATTGCAATAATGATGATAATGATGATGATAATGATGATAATGATGATGATAACGATAATAATGATGATAATCATGATAATAATGATGATAATAAAAGGAATTTTGTCCATATATAATAAAAAAACGTTAAAAGAAAAAAAATCCGAAAAAATATATTATAACTGTAATAATAACAATAATAATAATAATAAGTATAATTATAATAATACTAATTGTTATAATATTGTTATTAATATTATTATTGTTATTATTATCATTATTATTATTTTTACTGGTAGTATAATTGTAAAAATAATTATTATAACAGTAATAATTACAGTAATAATGATATTAATTGAAATACTGATATAAATAATGATTATAAAAACGTTATTATTTTTATTATTATTGTCATTACTATTTTTATTGTAGTTGTTATTAGTATAGATGTAAAAATATATATTAGAACTGGAATAATTGCAATAAAAATGATAATAATTGCAATAATGATGATAATAATTGCAATAATGATGATAATGATGATAATGATTATAATGATGTGATAACGATAATAATGATGATAATATGATAATAATGATGATAATAAAAGGAATTGTGTCCATATATAATAAAAAGGTAAAAGAAAAAAAATACCAAACGTCGAAAAAGCGGTAAATCTAGCGAAATATAGCCTCTTCAGATTATACTCCAAAATGACCTTTTTCCCATTCATTTGATGACTTTGGCAATTATTAGGGTAATAATGATAATAATTGCCAGAATTCTATTAATCATGACAATAAGGATGATAAAAGTGAGAATAAAGAGAATTTGGATAACATTTGATGATTATTAATATTATTACTATTATCATTATTATTATTATTATTATTATTTTTATTATTATTATTATTATTATTATTATTATTATTATTTTTTTTATTATTATTATTATTACTTTAATTATTAGTATTATTGCCAAAAAATATATTATAACTGTAATAATAACAATAATAATAATAATAAGTATAATTAAAATAATACAATTGTTATAATATTGTTATAATATTATTATTGCTATTATTATCATTATTATTATTTTTACTGGTAGTATAATTGTAAAAATAATTATTATAACGGTAAAATTACAGTAATAACGATATTAATTGAAATAATGATAAAAGAATAATGATTATAAAACGATATTATGTTATTATTATTGTTATTACTATTATTATTGTAACTCCTTTAGTATGGATTTAAAATATATATATTATAACTGCAATAATTGCAATAATAATGATAATAATTCAATAATGATGATAATAATTGCAAAATAATGATAATGATGATGATATGATGATAATGATGGTGATGACGATAATAATGTGAAAAGTTTATAATAATATGATAATAACAGGAATTGTGTCCATATAAAAAAAAAAGGTAAAAGAAAAAAAAACCCCAAAAGTCGAAAAAGCGGCAAATCTAGCGAAATATAGCCTTTTGAGAGTAGACTCCAAAATGGACGTTTTTTTCCATTGATTGATGATTCTGGGAATTATTAGGGTAATAATGATAATAATTACCAGAATTCTATTAATCATGACAATAATGATGATAAAAGTGAGAATAAAGAGAATTTGGATAACATTTGATGATTATTAATATTATTACTATTATCATTATTTTAATTATCATTATTATTATCTATTTTTTTATTTTTTTAATTATTATTATTATTATTATTATTATTACTTTAATTATTAGTATTATTGCCAAAAAATATATTATAACTGTAATAATAACAACAATAATTATTATAACTGCAATAATTGCAATAAAAATGATAATAATTCAATAATATGATAATAATTGCAATAATATGATAATGATGATGATAATGATGATAATGATGAAATGATGATGACAATAATGGTGATAATCATGATAATAATGATGATAATAACAGGAATTTTTGTCCATATATAATAAAAAAGGTAAAAGAAAAAAATCCCAAAAGTCGAAAAAGCGGCGAAGTCTAGCGAAATATAGCCTTTTGAGAGTAGACTCCAAAATGACGTTTTTTCCATTCTTTTGATGATTCTGGCAATTATTAGGGTAATAATAAATAATAATTACCAGAATTCTATTAATCATGACAATAATGATGATAAAAGTGAGAATAAAGAGAATTTGGATAACTTTTGATGATTATTAATATTATTACTATTATCATTATATTATCATTTTTATCATTATTTTTTTACATTATTATTATTTATTATTTTTATTATTATTATTTTTTTTATTACTTTAATCATTAGTATTATTGCCAAAAAATATATTATAACTGTAATAATAACAATAATAATAATAATAAGTATAATTATAATAATACAAATTGTTATAATATAATTATTAATATTATTATTGTTATTATTATCATTATTATTATTTTTACTGGTAGTATAATTGTAAAAATAATTATTATAACAGTAATAATTAAGTAATAACGATATTAATTGAAATAATGATATAAATAATGATTATAAAAACGTTATTATTGTTATTATTATAGTTATTACTATTATTATTGTAGTTGTTATTAGTATAGATGTAAAAATATATATTATAACTGCAATAATTGCAATAATAATGATAATAATTGCAATAATGATGATAATAATTGCAATAATGATGATAATGATGATGATAATGATGATGATAACGATAATGATGATGATAATCATGATAATAATGATGATAAAAACAGGAATTGTGTCCATATATAATAAAAAAAAGGTAAAAGAAAAAAAATCCCAAAAGTGTAAAAAGCGGCAAAATCTAGCGAAATATAGCCTTTTGAGAGTAGACTCCAAAATGACTTTTTTTCCATTCATTTGATGATTCTGGCAATTATTAGGGTAATAATTATAATAATTACCAAAATTCTATTAATCATGACAATAATGATGATAAAAGTGAGAATGAAGAGAATTTGGATAACATGTAATGATTATTAATATTATTACTATTATCATTATTATTATCATTATTATTATTATTATTATTATTATTATTATTATTATTATTATTATTATTACTTTAATTATTAGTATTATTGCCAAAAAATATATTATAACTGTAATAATAACAATAATAATAATAATAAGTATAATTATAATAATACTAATTGTTATAATATTGTTATTAATATTATTATTGTTATTATTATCATTATTATTATTTTTACTAGTTGTGTAATTGTAAAAATAATTATTATAACTGCAATAATTGCAATAATAATTATAATAATTGCAATAATGATGATAATAATTGCAATAATGATGATAATGATGATGATAATGATGATAATGATGATAATAATGATGATAACGATAATAATGATGATAATCATGATAATAATGATGATAATAGCAGGAATTGTGTCCATATATAATAAAAAAAAGGTAAAAGAAAAAATCCAAAAGTCGAAAAAGCGGCACAATCTACGTGAAATATAGCCTTTTGAGAGTAGACTCCAAATGATATTTTTTCCATTCATTTGATGATTCGGGCAATTATTAGGGTAATAATGATAATAATTACCAGAATTCTATTAATCATGACAATAATGATGATAAAAGTGAGAATAAAGAGAATTTGGATAACATTTGATGATTATTAATATTATTACTATTATCTTATTATTATCATTTATTATTATATTATTATTTTATATTATTATTATTATTATTATTATTATTATTATTATTATTATTATTACTTTAATTATTAGTATATTGCCAGAAAAATAATTATAACTGTAATAATAACAATAATATAATGATAAGTATAATTATAATAATACTAATTGTTATAATATTGTATTAATATTATTATTGTTATTATTATCATTATTATTATTTTTACTGGTAGTATAATTGTAAAAATAATTATTATAACAGTAATAGTTACAGTAATAACGATATTATTTGAAATAATGATATAAATAATGATTATAAAAACGTTATTATTGTTATTATTATTGTTATTACTATTATTATTGTAGTTGTTATTAGTATAGATGTAAAAATATATATTATAACTGCAATAATTGCAATAATAATGATAATAATTGCAATAATGATGATAATAATTGCAATAATGATGATAATGATGATGATAACGATAATAATGATGATAATCGTGATAATAATGATGATAATAACAGGAATTGTGTCCATATATAATAAAAAAGGTAAAAGAATAAAAATCCCAAAAGTCGATAAAGCGGCAAAATCTAGCGAAATATAGCCTTTTGAGAGTAACTCCAAAATGACGTTTTTTCCATTTATTTGATGATTCTTGTAATTATTAGGGTAATAATGATAATAATTACCAGAATTCTATTAATCATGACAATAATGATGATAAAAGTGAGAATAAAGAGAATTTGGATAACATTTGATGGTTATTAATATTATTACTATTTACATTATTATTATCATTATTATCATTATTATCATTATTATTATTATTATTATTATTATCATTATTATTACCATTATTATCATTATTATTATTATTATTATTATTACTTTAATTATTAGTATTATTGCCAAAAATATATTATAACTGTAATAATAACAACAATAATAATAATAAGTATAATTATAATAATACTAATTGTTATATATTGTTATTAATATTATTATTGTTAATACTAATTGTTATATTATTATTATTGTTACGCCGGCCACCTCGTCTCTCTGCCACCAACGCAAGGCAGGCTAGGCAGACGGCGTGTTATATACAGGGTCGTGAACACTGAACAGCTCCAAGATGCACCGAACACCACAGCGTCCCAGAACACCAGGAAGGAAACGCCAAGTGCGAGGCAGGGCACGAAGTAAACACAAAATGACAGTCTTTCCTTATTTACACAAGTTATTTACCCGTACACTTTTCTATAGGCACAATACAGGGGAAACCAGAATATCACACAGCACAATACAGCTTATTACAGGGCAACACCAGGTTTATCTCAGTCACAAGGCACACACGAGGTCTTCACAGGAGCAGCACCCAACTCCGTCTCACGGCTTGTTCCTCCGCTCCTCCGCTCCTCCGCTCGCAGCCAGCTGCGTCATGTTTGCCCAGGTCCCTTCATGTTAACACATGGTTCGGACAGAGACAAAGACCCACTGGCGTAGCACTATCCCCCCCTATCAAGCAGACGACCCGTCTGCTCTGACATATCTAAACCTGAAACAAACTACATAAAATTTAAATAAATCATTCTCAGAAAACAAAATCTTTCATCCAGTGCGGCTTTCTTCGCTCTCGCTGGGGTCTCTCTGGAGGAGGTGTGGGCGGCGGTAGATTGGCAGTGGCACCTATAGGGGTATCTCCTGTCCCAAGACCTGGCTCATGGTCACCGTTGACGTCTGCTGCATCGCCCTCACCGTCCAATGCTCGTCCTCATCTCGGTCAGCGTCTGCCACGTCCTCATCGCCGCTACTGGGGCTAACGTCATCTTCTTTTTCACCATGGACCCAGGAGTAGCTTCCTGGCCCATAGTAACGCCCACGCCGGTGCGCCAAGTCCTCGAGGAATTCAGGCACGGCCCCACTCCAACCAACTCCTTGCTCCCCGACGACTCTTCTGGACGCTCCACTTCCTCACAAGTGCCAGCTTTGCACGAGCTGGCACCTTCTGGGCCTTATCGGAGAAGTTAGCTACCAATACTGTAACTAACCCCTCCCCTGGTCCAACAAGGCTCCGCCCAACCGCTACGCCATCAGCCAGCTGCAGGTTTTAAATGGGCTCCATGAGGCCCTCTACTTCACGCATCACTCTTGACAGTCGACACCGGATTCTAGACTCTGTCCTGGGGGCAAGGTGCAGTCGCTCAGCTGTAACTACCTCTGCCACAGCCAACCTCTGGAAGCAAGGGCACCTCTTCACCATGAACCTCACCAGCTTCCGTCCAAGGTCGACACACGCCTTACTCTGCGTCAGGTAGTCAAGGCCCAGCAAACAGTGCTCGTCCAGATCGGCCACATACACCGGCAGCCGCTGCACCGTGCTGCCCACGCCAATACGAGCCTCCACTGGCTCCTTGAGCTGCACACAATGCCCCGTGACACCACACAGTCTCTGTGGTGCGTCTGGAAGTCGCATAGTGGCCAACATATCAGCCGCACTAGGGTCTTCTCAGGCCCAGTGTCCACTGTCAGGCGGCATGGCTTCCCATCTATTGAGCCCTCCACCTGCAGCGTGCTGGTTCGATGGCAGCTTACCCAAGTCGGGGCCCGGGAACCGAGGACGGCTGGGTTTCGGCCCCCTTCTCCAGCCTTTTCCGCCTGTACCACTTCCTTAGCCTTAGGACATGCGCTCGGATGGTGATACTACCTGACACAGTCCTTGCAGCACTGCTGGAAGCATCAGAATCGTCCGGTGAGAGGACATGTTCTCCGCTCCTCTGACACTGACTACGTCTGTGCCCTACCTCTCCGCAGCCCCAACACAAGCCTTGGAAAGTTCTCGGGTTTACCTTCCTCAATGCTATTTTCTCCACTTTAGCCTTCCGGCCCCGGAGGTCACGGCGGGGCTGAGCAGCTGGCCCTAGGCCACTGGTTGCCTTCAGGAAGGCCTCGAACTCCAAGGCCCTCGCCAGCGCCACCTGCAGGTCCTCAGGGTGTGCCTGCTTGACGTAGATTTGCAGCTGCTGGTCCTGTAAAGCGTCAACAAAGAAATCACGGGCCAGGACCACGATCATCTCTTCCGCAGCCGCAGGGTACGACCTCCTTACCAGCGCCTCCACATCCTGCGCCAGCTGGGACAGTGTCTCGCCACGCTCACGAGTCCGCTTCTTCAAGTGGGCCCGATATACCTCGGCCTGGTGGTGGTGCCCGAAACGGCGTTTCAAAGCCTCCACCACGCTGGTGTAAGAGGCATGTTGGGATGCCGGCAGATGCCCCAACACTTCCACCGCGGGGCCCCTTAGCGCTGTTACCAGCTGCAGGGCCTTCTCTTCCTGGCTCCAGCCCTGGGCAGATGCAGCATTTCAAATTGGGCGACATATGCCTCCCAGGCCACCTTCCCGTCGTACTCAGCTAGCTTACGCTTCACAGAATATCTGGAGGCCGAGGGGCTGCGGGTTGGAGAACGCGTGCCGTGAACTAACACGCCCGGGGGGGGGGAGGGAGGTAACGAGGCGGTTGACCGGGTCCGAGTTTGCCGCCACCTATATCCAAGGGAGCGGTTTCCGATGGGTCCCCAGCCTTCTGCAGCGACCACTGGCTCCGACACGACGCTGCGAGGCCCGGGGGTTTCCTGCCACGGACCCCAGGCAGACCCCAGTAAACCTGACACTCTGGCATCTGTTGCCAGAACCTCGTCTGCCTTCTCTGCTTGCAACGTTACTACCTCGTGACGCCGCCTTTCCTCCTTCACTTCCTCCCTCAGGCCCTGAACCTCGCCCTTCAGAGTCTGCACCTCCTCCATCAGTTCACTCTTCTCGCTGTTGCAGGCCTTGTCGGTGTACTGCTGAGTTTCCATCTTCACAGATGCGAGATTGCTCTGTAGCACCTCAACAAGTTGGCAGAACTGTTCCTCTGCCTTCCTTGCCTGCATCTCGACGAGATGGTGCGCCTGCTCGCGTGCCCTCTGTGCCTGCTCTTCTACCCTTTGTGCCATTTCCTCCCTCATACCGGCCAGCATGGCAGTGATCAGGTCCATCTGGCTCGGCTTCACCTCACTCGTGCCTGCCTCAGTCATAGCCTCCTCTCCCTCATGGCTGCCGCCATCTTTGGAGAACACGATAAATCGAGAACACCAGGAGAGGAAACGCCAAGTGGCGAGGCAGGGCACGAAGTAAACACAAAATGACAGTCTTTCCTTTATTTACACAAGTTATTTACCCGTACACTTTTCTATAGGCACAATACAGGGGGAAACCAGCATGTCACACAGCACAATACAGCTTATTACAGGCAACACCAGTTTATCTCAGGTCACAAGGCACACACGAGGTCTTCACAGGAGCAGCACCCAACTCCGTCTCACGGCTTGTTCCTCTGCTCCTCCGCTCCCAGCCAGCTGCGTCATGTTTGCCCAGGTCCCTTCATGTTAACACATGTTTCGCACAGAGACAAAGACCCACTGGCGTAGCATTATTTTTACTGGTAGTATAATTGTAAAAATAATTATTATAACAGTAATAATTACAGTAATAACGATATTAATTGAAACAATGATATAAATAATGATTATAAAAACGTTATTATTGTTATTATTATTGTTATTACTATTATTATTGTAGTTGTTATTAGTATAGATGTAAAAATATATATATAACTGCAATAATTGCAATAATAATGATAATAATTGCAATAATGATGATAATAATTGCAATAATGATGATAATGATGATGATAATGATGATAATGATGGTGATAACGATAATAATGATGATAGTTATGATAATAATGATGATAATAACAGGAATTGTGTCCATATATAATAAAAAAGGTAAAAGAAAAAAATCCCAAAAGTCGAAAAAGCGGCAAAATCTAGCGAAATATAGCCTTTTGAGAGTAGACTCTAAAATGACGTTTTTTCCATTCATTTGATGATTCTGGCAATTATTAGGGTAATAATGATAATAATTACCAGAATTCTATTAATCATAACAATAATGATGATAAAAGTGAGAATAAAGAGAATTTGGATAACATTTGATGATTATTAATATTAGTACTATTATCGTTATTATTATTATTATTATTATTATTATTATTATTGTTATTAATATTATTATTGTTATTACTATTATTATTGTAGTTGTTATTAGTAGAGATGTAAAATATATATTATAACTGCAATAATTGCAATAAGAATGATAATAATTGCAATAATGATGATAATGATGATGATAATGATGATAATGATGATAATGATGATGATAACGATAATAATGATGATAATCATGATAATAATGATGATAATAACAAGAATTGTGTCCATGTATAATTAAAAAAAAAAGTAAAAGAAAAAAAATCCCAAAAGTCGAAAATGCGGCTAAATCTAGCGAATATAGCCTTTTGAGAGAGACCCCAAAAAATGACGTTTTTTCCATTCATTTGATGATTCTGGCAATTATTAGGGTAATAATGAAAATAAATACCAAATTCTATTAATCAGACAATAATGATGATAAAAGTGAGAATAAAGAGAATTATGATAACATTTGATGATTTTTAATATTATTACTATTATCATTATATTATCATTATTATTATTATTATTATTGTTATTATTATTTTTATTATTATTATTATTATTTTTAATTATTACTTTAATTATTAGTATTATTCCCAAAAAATATATTATAACTGTAATAATAAAAATAATAATAATAATAAGTATATTATGATAATAAAAATTTGTTATAATATTGTTATTAATATTTATTGTTACTATTATCATTTTTAATATTTTACTGGTAGTATAATTGTAAAAATAATTATTATAAGAGTAATAATTACAGTAATAACGATATTAATTGAAATAATTGATATAAATAATGATTATAAAAACGTTTTTATTCTTATTTTTATTGTTATTACATTTTATTGTAGTTGTTATTAGTATAGATTAAAAATAATATTATAACTGCAAAAATTGCAATAATAATGATAATAATTGCAATAATGATGATAATAATTGCAATAATGATGAATGATGATGATAATGATGATTATGATGATAATGATGATAATGTTTGATGATAACGATAATAATGATGATAATCATGATAATAATGATGATAAAAACAGGAATTGTGTCCATATATAATAAAAAAAAAGGTAAAAGAAAAAAATCCAGGAGCGAAAAAGAGGTAAAATCTAGCGAAATATAGCCTTTTGAGAGTAAACTCCAAAATGACGTTTTTTCCATCATTTGATGATTCTTGTAATTATTAGGGTAATAATGATAATAATTACCAGAATTCTATTAATCATGACAATAATGATGATAAAAGTGAGAAAAAAAGAGAATTTGGAAAACTTTTGATGGTTATTAATATTATTACTATTATCATCATTACATCATTATTATCATTATTATCATTATTTTTTTTTAATTATTATTTTCTATTATTATTATTATTATTATTTTTACTATTATTATTATTATTATTATTATATTATTATTACTTTAATTATTAGTATTATTCCCAAAAAATTTATTATAACTGTAATAATAACAATAATAATAATAATAAGTATAATTATAATAATACTAATTGTTATAATATTGTTATTAATATTATTATTGTTATTATTATCATTATTATTATTTTTACTGGTAGTATAATTGTAAAAATAATTATTATAGTAAATATTACAGAAAAAACGATTTTAATTGAAATAATGATATAAATAATGATTATAAAAACGTTATTATTGTTATTATTAAATTTTTATTACTATTATTATTGTAGTTGTTATTAGTATAGATGTAAAATATATATTATAACTGCAATAATTGCAATAAGAATGATAATAATTGCAATAATGATGATAATAATTGCAATAATGATGATAATGATGATGATAATGATGATATTGATGATAATGATGATAATAACGATAATAATGATGATAATCATGATAATAATGATGATAATAACAAGAATTGTGTCCATGTATAATTAAAAAAAAAGTAAAAGAAAAAAAATCCCAAAAGTCGAAAATGCGGCTAAATCTAGCGAAATATAGCCTTTTGAGAGTAGACTCCAAAATGACGTTTTTTCCATTCATTTGATGATTCTGGCAATTATTAGGGTAATAATGAAAATAAATACGAGAATTCTATTAATCATGACAATAATGATGATAAAAGTGAGAATAAAGAGAATTATGATAACATTTGATGATTATTAATATTATTACTATTATCATTATTATTATCATCATTATTATTATTATTATTGTTATTATTATTATTATTATTATTATTATTATTATTATTATTACTTTAATTATTAGTATTATTGCCAAAAAATATATTATAACTGTAATAATAACAATAATAATAATAACAAGTATAATTATGATAATACTAATTGTTATAATATTGTTATTAATATTATTATTGTTACTATTATCATTATTATTATTTTTACTGGTAGTATAATTGTAAAAATAATTATTATAACAGTAATAATTACAGTAATAACGATATTAATTGAAATAATGATATAAATAATGATTATAAAAACGTTATTATTCTTATTTTTATTGTTATTACTATTATTATTGTAGTTGTTATTAGTATAGATGTAAAAATATATATTATAACTGCAATAATTGCAATAATTGCAATAATAATTGCAATAATGATGATAATAATTGCAATAATGATGATGATAATGATGATGATAACGATAATAATGATGATAATCATGATAATAATGATGATAATTACAGGAATTGTGTCCATATATAATAAAAAAAGGTAAAGGAAAAAAATCCCAAAAGTCGAAAAAGCGGCAAAATCTAGCGAAATATAGCCTTTTGAGAGTATACTCCAAAATGACGTTTTTTCCATTCATTTGATGATTCTGGCAATTATTAGGGTAATAATGATAATAATTACCAGAATTCTATTAATCATGAGAATAATGATGATAAAAGTGAGAATAAAGAGAATTTGGATAACATTTGAAGATTATTAATATTATTACTATTATCATTATTATTATCATTGTTTTTAATATTGTTATTAATATTATTTTTGTTTTTATTTTTACTGTAGTAAATTGTAAAAAAAATTATTAAAATAGTAATAATTTACAGTAATAACATTTTAATTAAATAATGATATAAAAAATGATTATAAAAAACGTTATTTTGTTTTTATTTTTGTTTTATATTATTTTTGTATTGTTTTTAGTATAATGAAGAATATATATTTAAACTGCAAAATTGCAAAATAATGATAAAAATTGAAATAAGATGATAATAATTGCAATAATGATGATGATAAGGGAGATAATGAGAAAATGATTATGATAACGATAATTATGATAATCATGATAATAATGATGTAATAACAGGAATTGTGTCCATATATAATAAAAAAAGGAAAAAAAAAAAATAAAAAAAGCAAAAAAAGCGGCAAAATCGGCAAAATATACCTTTGAGAGTAGACTCAAAATAACTTTTTTTTCCATTCATTTGATATTCTACAATTATTAGGGTAAAAATGATAATAATTCCCAGAATTTATTAATCATGACAAAATGATGAAAAAAGGGGAGAATAAAGACATTTGGATAACATTTGTGATATTAATATTTTTACTTTTATCTTTTATTATCATTTTTATCTTTATTATTATTAATTTTTATTTTTATTATTATTATTATTTATTATTTTTATTACTTTAATTATTAGTATTTTTGCCAAAAAAATATTATAACTGTAATAATAAAATGATAATAATAATAAGTTAATTAAAAATTTACTAATTGTTTAATTTTGTTATTAATATTATTTTTGTTTTTATTACATTATTGTTTTTTTTACTGGATATAATTGTAAAAAAAATTTTATAAAGTAAAAATTTACAGTAATAACGATATAATTGAAAAAAATGATATAAATAATGTTTTAAAAAAAATTTTATTATTGTTTTTATTATGTTATTACATTATTTTGTAGTTTTTTTGTTAGATTAAAAATTATTTTAAAACTAAATAATTACAATAATAATGAATTTTGCAATAATGATGATAAGATGATAATGAGATGATAACGATAAAAATGATGAAATCATGATAAAAAGGGAAAAAAATTTAAAGGAATTTTTTCCCATATAAAATAAAAAAAAGGAAAAAAGAAAAAAACCCCAAAAAGTCAAAAAAGGGCAAAATCTAGAAAAATATAGCCTTTTGAGAGTAGACTCGAAAAGCGTTTTTTTACAGCTTTTGTGTTCTGGCAATTATTAGGGAAATAATGATAATAATTCCCAGAATTCTTTTAAATCTGAAATAAGATGATAAAAGGAGAATAAAGATAATTTTGGTAACATTGATATTTTTAAATTTTTACTTTTATCATTATTATTATAAATTTTA
>NW_023663571.1:33791-36962 GCF_015228065.2 Penaeus monodon | reverse complement strand
TTTTAGTTATTATTACTTATAATATTTTTGGCAAAAATACTAATAATTAAAGTAATAATAATAAAATAAAATAATAATAATAATAATATAAATAATAATAATAATAATGACAATAATGATATATAAGTAATACTAATATTAATAATCATCAATGTTTCCAAATTTTTCTTTATTCTATTTTATCATATTTTGTCATATTAATGAATTCTGGTAATTATTATCATTATTACCCTAATAATTTCCAGAATCGACAAATCGACAAAATCTAATGGAAAAAACGTCATTTTGGAGTATACTCTAAAAAGGCTAAATTTCGCTAGATTTTGCCGCTTTTTCGATTTTGGGATTTTTTTCTTTTACCTTTTTTTTATATATGGACACAATTCCTTTTATTATCATCATTATTATCATGATTATCATCATTATTATCGTTCATCATCATTATCATCATCATTATTGCAATTATTACATCATTATTGCAATTATTATCATTATTATTGCAATTATTGCAGTTATAATATATATTTTACATCTATACTAATAACAACTACAATAATAATAGTAATAACAATAATAATAACAATAATAACGTTTTTAAATCATTATTTATATCATTATTTCAATTAATATCGTTATTACGGGAATTATTACTGTTATAATAATCATTTCTACAATTATACTACCAGTAAAAATAAAAATAATGATAATAATAACAATAATAATATTAATAACAATATTATAACAATAAGTATTATTATAATTATACTTATTATTATTATTATTGTTTTTAAATTACAGTTATAAATATTTTTTCGCAATAATACTATAATTAAAGTAATAATAATAATAATAATAATCATCATAATAATAATAATAATAATAATAATAATACTAATATAATGGTAATAATAATGATACTAGTAATAATATTAATAATCATCAAATGTTACCAAATTCTCTTTATTCCCCATTTATCATCATTATTGTCATGATTAATAGAATTCTGGTAATTGTTATCATTATTACCCTAATAATTGCCAGAATCATCAAATGAAGGGAAAAAAACGTCATTTTAGAGTTACTCTGAAAAGGCTATATTTCGCTAGATTTTGCCAGTTTTTTTTGACTTTTGGGTTTTTTTTCTTTTACCTTTTTTATTATATATGACACAATTCCTGTAATTATCATCATTATTATCGTTATCATCATCATTATCATCATTATCATCATCATTATTTATCATTATTGCAATTATTATCATCATTATGTCAATTATTATCATTATTATTGCAATTATTGCAGTTATAATATATATTTTCACATCTATACTAATAAACAACTACAATAATAATAGTAATAACAATAATAATAACAATAATAACGTTTTTATAATCATTATTTATATCATTTTTTCATTTTTTATCGTTATTACTGTAATTTTTACTGTTATAATAATTATTTTACAATATACTACCAGTAAAAATAATAATAATGATAATAATAACAATAATAATATTAATAACAATATTATAACAATTAGTATTATTATAATTATACTTATTATTATTATTATTGTTATTATTACAGTTATAATATATTTTTTGGCAATAATACTAATAATTAAAGTAATAATAATAATAATAATAATAATATTAATAATAATAATAATAATAATAATAATAATAATGATAATAATGATAATAATAATAATAATAGTAATAATATTAATAATCATCAAATGTTATCCAAATTCTCTTTATTCTCACTTTTATCATCATTATTGTCATGATTAATGGAATTCTGGTAATCATTATCATTATTACCTAATAATTGCCAGAATCATCAAATGAATGGAAAAAACGTCATTTTGGAGTCTACTCTCAAAAGGCTATATTTCGCTAGATTTTGCCGCTTATTCAACTTTTAGGATTTTTTTCTTTTACCTATTTATTTTATATAGACAAAATTCCTGTTATTATCATCATTATTATTATGATTATCATCATTATTATCGTTATGATCATCATTATCATCATCATTATCATCATTATTGCAATTATTATCATCATTATTGCAATTATTATCATTATTATTGTAATTATTGATGTTATAATATATATCTTTACATCTATACTAATAACAACTACATTAATAATAGTAATAACAATAATAATAACAATAATAACGTTTTTATAATCATTATTTATATCAATATTTCAATTGATATTGTTATTACTGTAATTATTACTGTTATAATAATTATTTTTACAATTATACTACCAGTAAAAATAATAATATTGATAATAATAACAATAATAATATTAATAACAATATTATAACAATTAGTATTATTATAATTATGCTTATTATTATTATTATTGTTATTATTACAGTTAGAATATATTTTTTTGCAATAATACTAATAATTAAAGTAATAATAATGATAATCATTATTGCAATTATTATCATTATTATTGCAATTATTGCAGTTAAATATATATTTTTACATCTATACTAATAACAACTACAATAATAATAGTAATAACAATAATAATATTAATAACAATATTATAACAATTATTATTATCATAATTATACTTATTAATATTATTATACTTATTATTACAGTATTAATATATTTATTGGCAATAATACTAATAATTAAAGTAATAATAATAATAATAATAATAATAATAATAATAATAATAATAATAATGATAATAATGATAATAATAATGATAATAGTAATAATATTAATAATCATCAAATGTTATCCAAATTCTCTTTATTCTCACTTTTATCATCATTATTGTCATGATTAATAGAATTCTGGTAATTATTATCATTATTACCTTAATAATTGCCAGAATCATCAAATGAATGGAAAAAACGCAATTTTGGAGTCTACTCTAAAAAGGCTATATTTCGCTAGATTTTGCCGCTTTTTCGACTTTTGGGATTTTTTTTCTTTTAAATTTTTTTTTATTATATATGGACACAATTCCTGTTATGATCGTCATTATTATCATGATTATCATCATTATTATCGTTATCATCATCATTATCATCATTATCATCATCATTATCATCATTATTGCAATTATTATCATCATTATTGCAATTATTATCGTTATTACTGCAATTACTACTGTTATAATAATTATTTTTACA
>NW_023663571.1:21291-28791 GCF_015228065.2 Penaeus monodon | reverse complement strand
ACCAGTAAAAATAATAATAATGATAATAATAACAATAATAATATTAATAACAATATTATAACAATTAGTATTATTATAATTATACTTATTATTATTATTATTGTTATTATTACAGTTATAATAAATTTTTTGGCAATAATACTAATAATTAAAGTAATAATAATAATAATAATAATAATAATAATAATAATAATAATAATGATAATAATGATAATAATAATGATAATAGTACTAATATTAATAATCATCAAATGTTATCCAAATTCTCTTTATTCTCACTTTTATCATCATTATTGTTATGATTAATAGAATTCTGGTAATTATTATCATTATTACCCTAATAATTGCCAGAATCATCAAATGAATGGAAAAAACGTCATTTTGGAGTCTACTCTCAAAAGGCTATATTTCGCTAGATTTTGCCGCTTTTTCGACTTTTGGGATTTTTTTTCTTTTACCTTTTTTATTATATATGGACACAATTCCTGTTATTATCATCATTATTATCATAACTATCATCATTATTATCGTTATCACCATCAATATCATCATTATCATCATCATTATCATCATTATTGTAATTATTATCATCATTATTGCAATTATTATCATTATTATTGCAATTATTGCAGTTATAATATATATTTTTACATCTATACTAATAACAACTACAATAATAATAGTAATAACAATAATAATAACAATAATAACGTTTTTATAATTATTACTGTTATAATAATTATTTTTACAATTATACTACCAGTAAAAATAATGCTACGCCAGTGGGTCTTTGTCTCTGTGCGAAACATGTGTTAACATGAAGGGACCTGGGCAAACATGACGCAGCTGGCTGGGAGCGGAGGAGCAGAGGAACAAGCCGTGAGACGGAGTTGGGTGCTGCTCCTGTGAAGACCTCGTGTGTGCCTTGTGACCTGAGATAAACCTGGTGTTGCCCTGTAATAAGCTGTATTGTGCTGTGTGACATGCTGGTTTCCCCCTGTATTGTGCCTATAGAAAAGTGTACGGGTAAATAACTTGTGTAAATAAAGGAAAGACTGTCATTTTGTGTTTACTTCGTGCCCTGCCTCGCCACTTGGCGTTTCCTCTCCTGGTGTTCTCGATTTATCGTGTTCTCCAAAGATGGCGGCAGCCATGAGGGAGAGGAGGCTATGACTGAGGCAGGCACGAGTGAGGTGAAGCCGAGCCAGATGGACCTGATCACTGCCATGCTGGCCGGTATGAGGGAGGAAATGGCACAAAGGGTAGAAGAGCAGGCACAGAGGGCACGCGAGCAGGCGCACCATCTCGTCGAGATGCAGGCAAGGAAGGCAGAGGAACAGTTCTGCCAACTTGTTGAGGTGCTACAGAGCAATCTCGCATCTGTGAAGATGGAAACTCAGCAGTACACCGACAAGGCCTGCAACAGCGAGAAGAGTGAACTGATGGAGGAGGTGCAGACTCTGAAGGGCGAGGTTCAGGGCCTGAGGGAGGAAGTGAAGGAGGAAAGGCGGCGTCACGAGGTAGTAACGTTGCAAGCAGAGAAGGCAGACGAGGTTCTGGCAACAGATGCCAGAGTGTCAGGTTTACTGGGGTCTGCCTGGGGTCCGTGGCAGGAAACCCCCGGGCCTCGCAGCGTCGTGTCGGAGCCAGTGGTCGCTGCAGAAGGCTGGGGACCCATCGGAACCGCTCCCTTGGATATAGGTGGCGGCAAACTCGGACCCGGTCAACCCGCCTCGTTGCCTCCCTCCCCCCCCCCGGGCGTGTTAGTTCACGGCACGCGTTCTCCAACCCGCAGCCCCTCGGCCTCCAGACATTCTGTGAAGCGTAAGCTAGCTGAGTACGACGGGAAGGTGGCCTGGGAGGCATATGTCGCCCAATTTGAAATGCTGGCATCTGCCCAGGGCTGGAGCCAGGAAGAGAAGGCCCTGCAGCTGGTAACAGCGCTAAGGGGCCCCGCGGTGGAAGTGTTGGGGCATCTGCCGGCATCCCAACATGCCTCTTACACCAGCGTGGTGGAGGCTTTGAAACGCCGTTTCGGGCACCACCACCAGGCCGAGGTATATCGGGCCCACTTGAAGAAGCGGACTCGTGAGCGTGGCGAGACACTGTCCCAGCTGGCGCAGGATGTGGAGGCGCTGGTAAGGAGGTCGTACCCTGCGGCTGCGGAAGAGATGATCGTGGTCCTGGCCCGTGATTTCTTTGTTGACGCTTTACAGGACCAGCAGCTGCAAATCTACGTCAAGCAGGCACACCCTGAGGACCTGCAGGTGGCGCTGGCGAGGGCCTTGGAGTTCGAGGCCTTCCTGAAGGCAACCAGTGGCCTAGGGCCAGCTGCTCAGCCCCGCCGTGACCTCCGGGGCCGGAAGGCTAAAGTGGAGAAAATAGCATTGAGGAAGGTGAGCCCGAGAACTTTCCAAGGCTTGTGTTGGGGCTGCGGAGAGGTAGGGCACAGACGTAGTCAGTGTCAGAGGGAGCGGAGAACATGTCCTCTCAACCGGACGGATTCTGATGCCTTCCAGCAGTGCTGCAAGGACTGTGTCAGGTAGTATCACCATCCGAGCGCATGTCCTAAGGCTAAGGAAGTGGTACAGGCGGAAAAGGCTGGAGAAGGGGGCCGAAACCCAGCCGTCCTCGGTTCCCGGGCCCCGACTTGGGTAAGCTGCCATCGAACCAGCACGCTGCAGGTGGAGGGCTCAATAGATGGGAAGCCATGCCGCCTGACAGTGGACACTGGGGCTGAGAAGACCCTAGTGCGGCCTGATATGTTGGCCACTATGCGACTTCCAGACGCACCACAGAGACTGTGTGGTGTCACGGGGCATTGTGTGCAGCTCAAGGAGCCAGTGGAGGCTCGTATTGGCGTGGGCAGCACGGTGCAGCGGCTGCCGGTGTATGTGGCCGATCTGGACGAGCACTGTTTGCTGGGCCTTGACTACCTGACGCAGAGTAAGGCGTGTGTCGACCTTGGACGGAAGCTGGTGAGGGTGCACGGTGAAGAGGTGCCCTTGCTTCCAGAGGTTGGCTGTGCAGAGGTAGTTACAGCTGAGCGACTGCACCTTGCCCCCAGGACAGAGTCTAGAATCCGGTGTCGACTGTCAAGAGTGATGCGTGAAGTAGAGGGCCTCATGGAGCCCATTTAAAACCTGCAGCTGGCTGATGGCGTAGCGGTTGGGCGGAGCCTTGTTGGACCAGGGGAGGGGTTAGTTACAGTATTGGTAGCTAACTTCTCCGATAAGGCCCAGAAGGTGCCAGCTCGTGCAAAGCTGGGCACTTGTGAGGAAGTGGAGCGTCCATAAGAGTCGTCGGGGAGCAAGGAGTTGGTTGGAGTGGGGCCGTTGCCTGAATTCCTCGAGGACTTGGCGCACCGGCTGTGGCGTTACTATGGGCCAGGAAGCTACTCCTGGGTCCATGGTGAAAAAGAAGATGACGTTAGCCCCAGTAGCGGCGATGAGGACGTGGCAGACGCTGACCGAGATGAGGACGAGCATTTGGACGGTGAGGGCGATGCAGCAGACGTCAACGGTGACCATGAGCCAGGTCTTGGGACAGGAGATACCCCTATAGGTGCCACTGCCAATCTACCGCCGCCCACACCTCCTCCAGAGAGACCCCAGCGAGAGCGAAGAAAGCCGCACTGGATGAAAGATTTTTGTTTTCTGAGAACTGATTTTATTTAAATTTTTATGTAGTTTGTTTCAGGTTTAGATATGTCAGAGCAGACGGGTCGTCTGCTTGATAGGGGGGGGATAGTGCTACGCCAGTGGGTCTTTGTCTCTGTCCGAACCATGTGTTAACATGAAGGGACCTGGGCAAACATGACGCAGCTGGCTGGGAGCGGAGGAGCAGAGGAACAAGCCGTGAGACGGAGTTGGGTGCTGCTCCTGTGAAGACCTCGTGTGTGCCTTGTGACCTGAGATAAACCTGGTGTTGCCCTGTAATAAGCTGTATTGTGCTGTGTGATATTCTGGTTTCCCCCTGTATTGTGCCTATAGAAAAGTGTACGGGTAAATAACTTGTGTAAATAAAGGAAAGACTGTCATTTTGTGTTTACTTCGTGCCCTGCCTCGCCACTTGGCGTTTCCTCTCCTGGTGTTCTGGGACGCTGTGGTGTTCGGTGCATCTTGGAGCTGTTCAGTGTTCACGACCCTGTATATAACACGCCGTCTGCCTAGCCTGCCTTGCGTTGGTGGCAGAGAGACGAGGTGGCCGGCGTAACAATAATAATAATGATAATAATAACAATAATAATATTAATAACAATAATATAACAATTAGTATTATTATAATTATACTTATTATTATTATTGTTGTTATTATTACAGTTATAATATATTTTTGGCAATAATACTAATAATTAAAGTAATAATAATAATAATAATAATAATGATAATAATGGTAATAATAATAATAATAATAATAATAATAATGATAATAATGATAATAATGATAATAATAATGTAAATAGTAATAATATTAATAACCATCAAATGTTATCCAAATTCTCTTTATTCTCACTTTTATCATCATTATTGTCATGATTAATAGAATTCTGGTAATTATTATCATTATTACCCTAATAATTACAAGAATCATCAAATAAATGGAAAAAACGTCATTTTGGAGTCTACTCTCAAAAGGCTATATTTCGCTAGATTTTGCCGCTTTATCGACTTTTGGGATTTTTATTCTTTTACCTTTTTTATTATATATGGACACAATTCCTGTTATTATCATCATTATTATCACGATTATCATCATTATTATCGTTATCATCATCATTATCATCATTATCATCATTATCATCATCATTATCATCATTATTGCAATTATTATCATCATTATTGCAATTATTATCATTATTATTGCAATTATTGCAGTTATAATATATATTTTTACATCTATACTAATAACAACTACAATAATAATAGTAATAACAATAATAATAACAATAATAACGTTTTTATAATCATTATTTATATCATTATTTCAAATAATATCGTTATTACTGTAATTATTACTGTTATAATAATTATTTTTACAATTATACTACCAGTAAAAATAATAATAATGATAATAATAACAATAATAATATTAATAACAATATTATAACAATTAGTATTATTATAATTATACTTATTATTATTATTATTGTTATTATTACAGTTTAATATATTTTTTGGCAATAATACTAATAATTAAAGTAATAATAATAATAATAATAATAATAATAATAATAATAATAATAATAATAATAATAATAATAATAATAATAATGATAATAATAATGATAATAGTAATAATATTAATAATCATCAAATGTTATCCAAATTCTCTTTATTCTCACTTTTATCATCATTATTGTCATGATTAATAGAATTCTGGTAATTATTATCATTATTACCCTAATAATTGCCCGAATCATCAAATGAATGGAAAAAATATCAATTTGGAGTCTACTCTCAAAAGGCTATATTTCACTAGATTGTGCCGCTTTTTCGACTTTTGGGATTTTTTTCTTTTACCTTTTTTTTATTATATATGGACACAATTCCTGCTATTATCATCATTATTATCATGATTATCATCATTATTATCGTTATCATCATTATTATCATCATTATCATCATTATCATCATCATTATCATCATTATTGCAATTATTATCATCATTATTGCAATTATTATAATTCTTATTGCAATTATTGCAGTTATAATATATATTTTACATCTATACTAATAACAACTCCAAAAATAATAGTAGTAAGAATAAAAATAACAATAATAACGTTTTTATAATCATTATTTATATCATTATTTCAATTAATATCGTTATTACTGTAATTATTACTGTCATAATAATTATTTTTACAATTACACTACTAGTAAAAATAATAATAATGATAATAATAACAATAATAATATTAATAACAATATTATAACAATTAGTATTATTATAATCATACTTATTATTATTATTATTGTTATTATTACAGTTATAATATATTTTTTGGCAATAATACTAATAATTAAAGTAATAATAATAATAATAATAATAATAATAATAATAATAATAATAATAATAATAATGATAATAATGATAATAATAATGATAATAGTAATAATATTAATAATCATTACATGTTATCCAAATTCTCTTCATTCTCACTTTTATCATCATTATTGTCATGATTAATAGAATTTTGGTAATTATTATAATTATTACCCTAATAATTGCCAGAATCATCAAATGAATGGAAAAAACGTCATTTTGGAGTCTACTCTCAAAAGGCTATATTTCGCTAGATTTTGCCGCTTTTTCGACTTTTGGGATTTTTTTTCTTTTACCTTTTTTTATTATATATGGACACAAGTCCTGTTTTTATCATCATGATTATCATGATTATCATCATCATTATCGTTATCATCATCATTATCATCATTATCATCATTATCATCATCATTATAATCATTATTGCAATTATTATCATCATTATTGCAATTATTATCATTATTATTGCAATTATTGCAGTTATAATATATATTTTTACATCTATACTAATAACAACTACAATAATAATAGTAATAACTATAATAATAACAATAATAACGTTTTTATAATCATTATTTATATCATTATTTCAATTAATATCGATATTACTGTAATTATTACTGTTATAATAATTATTTTTACAATTATACTACCAGTAAAAATAATAATAATGATAATAATAACAATAATAATATTAATAATTATATTATAACAATTTGTATTATTATAATTATACTTATTATTATTATTATTGTTATTATTACAGTTATAATATATTTTTTGGCAATAATACTAATGATTAAAGTAATAATAATAATAATAATAATAATAATAATGATAATAATGATAATAATAATGATAATAGTAATAATATTAATAATCATCAAATGTTATCCAAATTCTCTTTATTCTCACTTTTATCATCATTATTGTCATAATTAATAGAATTCTGGTAATTATTATCATTATTACCCTAATAATTGCCAGAATCATCAAAAGAATGGAAAAAACGTCATTTTGGAGTCAACTCTCAAAAGGCTATATTTTCGCTAGATTTTGCCGCTTTTTCGACTTTTGGATTTTTTTTCTTTTACCTTTTTTATTATATATGGACACAATTCCTGTTATTATCATCATTATTATCATGATTATCATCATTATTATCGTTATCATCATCATTATTATCATTATCATCATTAACATCATCATTATCATCATTATTGCAATTATTATCATTATTATTGCAATTATTATCATTATTATTGCAATTATTACAGTTATAATATATTTTTTGGCAATATACTAATAATTAAAGTAATAATAATATAATATAATATAATAATAAAATAATAAAATAGAATAAAATAAAATGATAAAAAGAAATTAAAAAAATGTAATAGTAATAATATTAATAAAAAATCAAATGTTATCCAAATTTTCTTTATTTTTCAC
>NW_023663571.1:0-21191 GCF_015228065.2 Penaeus monodon | reverse complement strand
ATATTTACTTAATTTAGATGATAAAATGTATTAGTATTATTACATGAATTCGTAATTCATCGATGAAAAAAAAAAAACTATATTGATTATGTATTAATTAATTATTATCTTATATTATATAATTATATATTATTACTTACATTATTATATATATATATTATATAAAATATATTATTATATTACTTAATATATACAAAAATATATAATGTAATAATAAATATAATATATAATTATATAACAATTGTTATAATATTATTAATATTATATTGTATTATTATCATATTATTTATGTAGTATAATTTAAAAATAATTATTAACAGTAATAATTACAGTAATAACGATATAATGAAATAATATAAATAATGATTATAAAACGTATTATTGTTATTATATTGTATTACTATATTATGTAGTTGTATAGTATAGAGTAAAAAAATATTATAACTGCAATAATTACAATAATAATGATAATATTTGCAATAATGATGATAATAATGATAATGATGATAATGATGATGATAACGATAATAATGTGAATCATGATAATAATGATGATAATAACGAATTGGTCATATATTAAAAAAGGTAAAGAAAAAAATCAAGTAAAACGCAATAGCAATCTTTTAGAGTAACCAAAATGACGTTTTTCATCATTGATGATTTGCAATTATTGGTATAATGTAATAATTACAGAATTCTATTAATCATGACAATAATGATGATAAAGTGAGAATAGAGATTGGATAAATTGAGATTATAATATTACTATTACATTAATCTTATTATATTATTATTATATTTATTATATTATTATATATTATTATTATTATTACTTTAATTATTAGTATTATTGCCAAAAAATATATTATAACTGTAATAATAACAATAATAATAATATAAGTAAATTATAATAATACTAATTGTTATAATATTGTATTAATATTATTATTGTTATTATTATCATTATTTAATTTTACTGTAGTATAATTGTAAAAATAATTATTATAACAGTAATAATTACAGTAATAACGATATAATTGAAATAATGATATAAATAATGATTTAAAAACGTTATATGTTATTATTATTGTTATTACTATTATTATGTAGTTGTATTAGTATAGATGTAAAAATATATATTATAACTGCAATAATTGCAATAATAATGATAATAATTGCAATAATGATGATAATAATTGCAATAATGATGATAATGATGATGATAACGATAATAATGATGATAATCATGATAATAATGATGATAATAACAGGAATTGTGTCCATATATAATAAAAAAGGTAAAAGAAAAAAATCCCAAAAGTGAAAAAAGCGGCAAAATCAAGCGAAATATAGCTTTAGAGTAACCCAAAATGACGTTTTTTCCATTCATTTGATGATTTGGCAATTATTGGGTAATAATGATAATAATTACCTGAATTCTATTAATCATGACAATAATGATGATAAAAGTGAGAATAAAGAGAATTTGGATAACATTTGATGATTATTACTATTATTACTATTATCATTATTATTATCATTATTATCATTATTTTTATTAATATTATTATTGTTATTATTATCATTATTATAATTTCTATTGGTAGTATAATTATAAAAATAATTATTATAACATTAATAATTACAGTAATAACGATATTAATTGAAATAATGATATAAATAATGATTATAAAAACGTTATTATTGTTATTATTATTGTTATTACTATTATTATTGTAGTTGCTATTAGTATAGATGTAAAAATATATATTATAACTGCAATAATTGCAATAATAATGATAATAATTGCAATAATGATGATAATAATTGCAATAATGATGATGATTATGATGATAATGATGATAATGATGATGATAACGATAATAATGATGATAATCATGATAATAATGATGATAATAACTGGAATTGTGTCCATATATAATAAAAAAAGGTAAAAGAAAAAAAATCCCAAAAGTCAAAAAAACGGCAAAATCTAGCGAAATATAGCCTTTTGAGAGTAGACTCCAAAATGACGTTTTTTTTCCATTCATTTGATGATTCTGGCAATTATTAGGCTAATAATGATAATAATTACCAGAATTCTATTAATCATGACAATAATGATGATAAAAGTGAGAATAAAGAGAATTTGGATAACATTTGATGATTATTAATATTATTACTATTATCATTATTATTATCATTATTATATTATTATTATTATTATTATTATTATTATTATTATTATTATTATTGTCATTAATTTAATTATTAGTATTATTGCCAAAAAATTTATTATAACTGTAATAATAACAATAATAATAATAAGTATAAGTATAATTATAATAATACTAATAGTTATAATATTGTTATTAATATTATTATTGTTATTATTATCATTATTATTATTTTTACTGGGAGTATAATTGTAAAATAATTATTATAACAGTAATAATTACAGTAATAACGATATTAATTGAAATAATGATATAAATAATGATTATAAAAGCGTTATTATTGTTATTATTAATGTTATTACTATTATTATTATAGTTGTTATTAGTATAGATGTAAAAATATATATTATAACTGCAATAATTGCAATAATAATGATAATAATTACAATAATGATGATAATAATTGCAATAATGATGATAATGATGATGATAATGATAATGATGATGATAACGATAATAATGATGATGATAACAGGAATTGTGTCCATATATAATAAAAAAAAAAGGTAAAAGAAAAAAAATCCCAAAAGCCGAAAAAGCTGCAAAATCTAGCGAAATATAGCCTTTTGAGAGTAAACTCCAAAATGACGTTTTCCATTCATTTGATGATTCTGGCAATTATTAGGGTAATAATGATAATAATTACCAGAATTCTATTAATCAAGACAATAATGATGATAAAAATGAGAATAAAAGAATTTGGATAACATTTGATGATTGTATATATCATTACTATTATCATTATTATTATCATTATTATCATTATTTTTATTATTATTATTATTATTATCATTATTATTATTATTATTATTATTATTATTACTTTAATTATTAGTATTATTGCCAAAAAATATATTACAACTGTAATACTAACAATAATAATAATAATAAGTATAATTATAATAATATTAATTGTTATAATATTGTTATTAATATTATTATTGTTATTATTATCATTATTATTATTTTTACTGGTAGTATAATTGTAAAAATAATTATTATAAGAGTAATAATTACAGTAATAACGATATTAATTAAAATAATGATATAAATAATGATTATAAAAACGTTATTATTGTTATTATTATTGTTATTACTATTATTATTGTAGTTGTTATTAGTATAGATGTAAAAAATATATATTATAACTGCAACAATTGCAATAATAATGATAATAATTGCAATGATAATGATGATGATAATGATGATAATAGAGATAATGATGATGATAACGATAATAATGATGATAATCATGATAATAATGATAATAATAACAGGAATTGTGTCCATATATAATAAAAAAGGTAAAAGAAAAAAAATCCCATAAGTTGAAAAAAACGGCAAAATCTGGCGGAATATAGCCTTTTGAGAGTAGACTCCAAAATGACGTTTTTTTTTCATTCATTTGATGATTCTGGCAATTATTAGGGTAATAATGATAATAATTACCAGAATTCTATCAATTATGACAATAATGATGATAAAAGTGAGAATAAAGAGAATTTGGATAACATTTGATGATTATTAATATTATTACTATTATCATTATTATTATCATTATTATCATTATTATTATTATTATTATTTATTATTATTATTATTATTATTATTATTATTACTTTAATTATTAGTATTATTGCCAAAAAATATAATATAACTGTAATAATAACAATAATAATAATAATAAATATAATTATAATAATACTAATTGTAATAATATTGTTATTAATATTATTATTGTTATTATTATTATTATTTTTACTGGTAGTATAATTGTAAAAATAATTATTATAACATTAATAATTGCAATAATAATGATAATAATTGCAATAATGATGATAATAATTGTAATAATGATGATAATGATGATGATAATGATGATATTGATGATAATGATGATGATAACGATAATAATGATGATAATCATTATAATAAGGATGATAATAACGGGAATTGTGTTCATATATAATATAAAAAGGTAAAAGAAAAAAAATCCGAAAAGTCGAGAAAGCGGCAAAATCTTTTGAGAGTAGACTCCAAAATGACGTTTTTTCCATTCATTTGATGATTCTGGCAATTATTAGGGTAATAATAATAATAATTACCAGAATTCTATTAATCATGACAATAATGATGTTAAAAGTGAGAATAAAGAGAATTTGGATAACATTTGATGATTATTAATATTATTACTATTATCATTATTATTATCATTATATCATTATATTATTATTATTATTATTATTATTATTATTATTATTATTATTGCTACGCCAGTGGGTCTTTGTCTCTGTGCGAAACATGTGTTAACATGAAGGGACCTGGGCAAACATGACGCAGCTGGCTGTGAGCGGAGGAGCGGAGGAACAAGCCAAGAGAGACGGAGTGGGGTGCTGCTCCTGGGAAGACCTCGTGTGTGCCTTGTGACCTGATAAACATTGTGTTGTCCTGTTATAAGCTGTATTGTGCTGTGTGACAGGCTGATTTCCCCCCTGTATTGTGCCTAGAGAAAAGTGTACGGGTAAATAACTTGTGTAAATAAAGGAAAGACTGTCATCGTGTGTTTATTTCGTGCCCTGCCTCGCCACTTGGCGTTTTCCCTCCTGGTGTTCTGGGACGCTGTGGTTCGGTGCCTCTTGGAGCTGTTCAGTGTTCACGACCCTGTGGATAACACGCCGTCTGCCTAGCCTGCCTCGTGTTGGTGGCAGAGAGACGAGGCGGTCGGCCTAACATTATTATTATTATTATTACTTAAATTATTAGTATTATTGCCAAAAAATATATTATAACTGTAATAACAACAATAATAATAATAATAAGTATAATTATAATAATACTAATTGTTATAATATTGTTATTAATATTATTATTGTTATTATTATCATTATTATTATTTTTACTGGTAGTATAATTGTAAAAATATATATTATAACTGCAATAATTGCAATAATAATGATAATAATTGCAATAATGATGATAATAATTGCAATAATGATGATAATGATGATGATAATGATGATAATGATGATGATAACGATAATAATGATGATAATCATGATAATAATGATGATAATAGCAGGAATTGTGTCCATATATAATAAAAAAGGTAAAAGAAAAAAATCCAAAAGTCGAAAAAGCGGCAAATCTAGCGAAATATAGCTTTTGAGAGTAGACTCCAAAATGACGTTTTTTCCATTCATTTGATGATTCTGGCAATTCTTAGGGTAATAATGATAATATTACCAGAATTCTATTAATCATGACAATAATGATGATAAAAGTGAGAATTAAGACATTTTGGATAACATTTGATGATTATTAATATTATTATTATTATCATTATTATTATTATTATTATTATTATTATTATTATTATTATTATTATTATTATTACTTTAATCATTAGTATTATTGCCAAAAAATATATTATAATGTAATAATAATAATAATAATAATAATAATAATAATAATAATAAAATGTATAATTATAATAATACTAATTGTTATAATATTGTTATTAATATTATTATTGTTATTATTATCATTATTATTATTTTTACTGGTAGTATAATTGTAAAAATAATTATTATAACCGTAATAATTACAGTAATAACGATATTAATTAAATAATGATATAAATAATGATGATAATATTGCAATATGATGATAATGATGATGATAATGTGTTGATGATATGATGATATGTATAATGATGATGATAACGATATATGATATCATGATAATAATGATGATAAAACAGGAATTGTGTCCTATATAATAAAAAAGTAAAGAAAAAAATCCAAAAGTCGAAAAAGCGGCAAAATCTAGCGAAATATAGCCTTTTAGAATAGACTCCAAAATGACGTTTTTTCCATTCATTTGATGATTCTGCAATTATTAGGGTAATAATGATAATAATTACAGAATCTTTTATCATGACATATGATGATAAAAGTGAGAATTAAGAAATTTGATAACATGTAATGATTATTAATATTATTACTTTACATTATTATTATTATCATTATTATTTATAAAATTTAAATTATTATTATTATAATTATTATTATTATTTATATTATATTAACTTTAATATTAGTATTATTGCCAAAAAATATATTATAATATGAATAATAATAATAATAATAATAAGTATTATAAAATTTAAATATAATATAAATTGTTAAAAATATTGTTATTAATATTATTATTGTTATTATTATCATTTATTATATTTTACTGGTAGTATAATTGTAAAAATATTATTATGACAGTAATATTAAGGTAATAACGATATTACTTGAAATAATGATATAAATAATGATTATAAAAACGTTCTTATTGTTATTATTATTGTTATTACTATTATTATTGTAGTTGTTATTAGTATGGATGTAAAAATATATATTATTATTGCAATAATTGCAATAATAATGATAATAATTGCAATAATGATGATAATTAATATGATTATATTATGATGATTATATGATTATTGAAAATGATATGATAACGATAATAATGATGATAATCATGATAAAAATGATGATAATAAAAGGAATTGTGTCCATATATAATATAAAAAAAGGTAAAGAAAAAAATTCCAAGTCGAAAGCGGCAAAATCTCGAAATATAGCTTTTGAAAGTAATCCAAATACGTTTTTAATCATTATGATTAGAATTATTAGTAAAATTAATTTATTACTAATTTATTACTATATATGAGTTGTATAGTAGATTAAAAATTATATTATGAATATTAATATATATAATAATTGTAATAATATAATAATTGCAATATGATGATATGATATGATAATGATGATAATGATGATGATATAGTAATGTGATAATATGATATACGTATATATATTACATGATAATAGATGATAAAAACAGAATTGTGTCCATAATAATAAAAAAAGTAAAAGAAAAAAAATCCAAAAGTCGAAAAAGCGGCAAAATCTAGCGAAATATACTTTTGAGATAGACTCCATAATGACGTTTTTTCATTCTTGATGATTCTGCAAAATTATTAGGGTAAATGATAATAATTACGAGAATTCTATTAATCTGACAATGATATGATAAAAGTGAGAATAAAGAGATTTGGATAATGTAATGATTATTATTATTACTTTATCATTATTATTATTATCATTATTATCATATTATTATTTATTATTTAATAATTATTAATTATTATTATTATTTTTATTATTAGTATTATTGCAAATAATATATTATAACTGCAATAATAACAATAATAATAATAATAAGATAATTTATAATACTAATTGTTATAATATTGTTATTAATATTATTATTGTTATTATTATCATTATTATTATTTTTACTGGTAGTATAATTGTAAAAATTATTATTATGACAGTAATAATTAAAGTAATAACGATATTAATTGAAATAATGATATAAATAATGATTATAAAAACGTTATTATTGTTATTATTATTGTTATTACTATTATTATTGTAGTTGTTATTAGTATGGATGTAAAAATATATATTATTATTGCAATAATTGCAATAATAATGATAATAATTGCAATAATGATGATAATAATTGCAATAATGATGATAATGATGATGATAATGATGATGATAACGATAATAATGATGATAATCATGATAAAAATGATGATAATAACAGGAATTGTGTCCATATATAATAAAAAAAGGTAAAAGAAAAAAAATCCCAAACGTCGAAAAAGCGGCAAAATCTAGCGAAATATAGCCTTTTGAGAGTAGACTCCCAAATGACGTTTTTTCCATTCATTTCATGATTCTGGCAATTATTAGGGTAATAATGATAATAATTACCAGAATTCTATTAATCATGACAATAATGATGATAAAAGTGAGAATAAAGACAATTTGGATAACATTTGATGATTATTAATATTATTACTATTATCATTATTATTATCATTATTATATTATTATTATTATTATTATTATTATTATTATTATTATTATTATTATTATTATTATTATTATTACTTTAATTATTAGTATTATTGCCAAAAATATATTATAACTGTAATAATAACAATAATAATAATAATAAGTATAATTATAATAATGCTAATTGTTATAATATTGTTATTAATATTATTATTGTTATTATTATCATTATTATTTTTTTTACTGGTAGTATAATTTTTAAAATATTTATTATAACAGTAATGATTACAGTAATAACGATATTAATTGAAATAATGATATAAATAATGATTATAAAAACGTTATTATTGTTATTATTATTGTTATTACTATTATTATAGTAGTTGTTATTAGTATAGATGTAAAAATATATATCATAACTCAATAATTGCAATAATAATGATAATAATTGCAGTAATGATGATAATAATTGCAATAATGATGATAATGATGATGATAATGATGATAATGATGATAATGATGATAACGATAATAATGATGATAATCATGATAATAATGATGATAATAACAGGCATTGTGTCCATATATAATAAAAAAAAAGGTAAAAGAAAAAAAATCCCAAAAGTCGAAAAAGCGGGAAAATCTAGCGAAATATAGGCTTTTGAGAGTAGACTCCAAAATGACGTTTTTTCCATCCATTTGAAGATTCTAGCAATTATTAGGGTAATAATGATAATAATTTACCAGAATTCTATTAATCATGACAATAATGATGATAAAAGTGAGAATAAAGAGAATTTGGATAACATTTGATGATTATTAATATTATTACTATTATCATTTTTATTATCATTATTATCTATTATTATTATTATTATTATTATTATTATTATTACTTTAATTATTAGTATTATTGCCAAAAAATATATTATAACTGTAATAATAACAATAAAAATAATAATAAGTATAATTATAATAATACTAATTATTATAATATTGTTATTAATATTATTATTGTTATTATTATCATTATTATTATTTTTACTGGTACTATAATTGTAAAAATATTTATTATAGCAGTAATAATTACAGTAATAACGATATTAATTAAAATAATGATATAAATAATGATTATAAAGACGTTATTATTGTTATTATTATTGTTATTACTATTATTATTGTAGTTGTTATTAGTATAGATGTAAAAATATATATTGTAACTGCAATAATTGCAATAATAATGATAATAATAACAATAATGATGATAATAATTGCAATAATGATGATAATGATGATGATAATGATGATAATGATGATGATAACGATAATAATGATGATAATCATGATAATAATGATGATAATAACAGGAATTGTGTCCATATATAATAAAAAAAGGTAAAAGAAAAAAAATCCCAAAAGTCGAAAAAGCGGCAAAATCTAGAGAAATATAGACTTTTGAGAGTAGACTCCAAAATGACGTTTTTTCCATTCATTTGATGATTCTGGCAATTATTAGGGTAATAATGATAATAATTACCAGAATTCTATTAATCATGACAATAATGATGATAAAAGTGAGAATAAAGACAATTTGGATAACATTTGATGATTATTACTATTATTACTATTATTATTATTATTACTTTAATTATTAGTATTATTGCCAAAAAATATATTATAACTGTAATAATAACAACAATAATAATAATAAGTATAATTATAATAATACTAATTGTTATAATATTGTTATTAATATTAATATTGTTATTATTGTCATTATTATTATTTTTACTGGTAGTATAATTGTAAAAATAATTATTATAACAGTAATAATTACAGTAATAACGATATTAATTAAAATAATGATATAAAAATGATTATAAAGACGTATTATTGTTATTATTATTGTTATTAAACTATTATTATTGTAGTTGTTATTAGTATAGATGTAAAAATATGTATTATAACTGCAATAATTGCAATAATAATGATAATAATTGTAATAATGATGATAATAATTGCAATAATGATTATAATGATGATGATAATGATGATAATGATGATGATAACGATAATAATGATGATGATCATGATAATAATGATGATAATAACAGGAATTGTGTCCATATATAATAAAAAAAAAAGGTAAAAGAAAAAAAATCCCAAAAGTCATAAAAGCGGCAAAATCTAGCGAAATATATCCTTTTGAGAATAGACTCCAAAATGACGTTTTTTCCATTCATTTGATGATTCTGGCAATTATTAGGGTAATAATAATAATAATTACCAGAATTCTATTAATCATGACAATAATATGATAAAAGTGAGAATAACATTTGATGATTATTACTATTATTACTATTATCATTATTATTATCATTATTATTATTATTATTATTATTATTATTATTATAATTATTATTATTATTATCATTATTATATTATTATTAATATTATTATTATTATTATATATTATTACTTTAATTATTAGTATTATTGCCAAAAAATATATTATAACTGTAATAATAACAATAATAATAATAATAATAAGTATAATTATAATAATACTAATTGTTATAATATTGTTATTAATATTATTATTGTTATTATTATCATTATTATTATTTTTACTGGTAGTATAATTGTAAAAATAATTATTATAACAGTAATAATTACAGTAATAACGATATTAATTAAAATAATGATATGAATAATGATTATAAAGACGTTATTATTGTTATTTTATTGTTATTACTATTATTATTGTAGTTGTTATTAGTATAGATGTAAAAATATATATTATAACTGCAATAATTGCAATAATAATGATAATAATTACAATAATGATGATAATAATTGCAATAATGATGATAATGATGATGATAATGATGATAATGATGATGATAACGATAATAATGATGATAATCATGATAATAATGATGATAATAACAGGAATTGTGTCCATATATAATAAAAAAGGCAAAAGAAAAAAAATCCCAAAAGTCGAAAAAGCGGCAAAATCTAGCGAAATATAGCCTTTTGAGAGTAGACTCCAAAATGACGTTTTTTTCCATTTATTTGATGATTCTGGCAATTATTAGGGTAATAATGATAATAATTACCAGAATTCTATTAATCATGACAATAATGATGATAAAAGTGAGAATTAAGACATTTTGGATAACATTTGATGATTATTACTATTATTATTATTATTATTATTATTATTATTATTATTATTATTATTATTATTATTATTATTATTATTATTATTACTTTAATTATTAGTATCATAGCCAAAAAATGTATTATAACTTTAATAATAACAATAATAATAATAATAAGTATAATTATAACAATACTAATTGTTATAATATTCTTATTAATATTATTATTGTTATTATTATCATTATTATTATTTTTACTGGTAGTATAATTGTAAAAATAATTATTATAACAGTAATAATTACAGTAATAACGATATTAATTAAAATAATGATATAAATAATGATTATAAAAACGTTATTATTGTTATTATTATTGTTATTACTATTATTATTGTAGTTGTTATTAGTATAGATGTAAAAATATATATAATAACTGCAATAATTGCAATAATAATGATAATTATTGCAATAATGATGATAATAATTGCAATAATGATGATAATGATGATAAGGATGATGATAACGATAATAATGATGATAAGCATGATAATAATGATGATAATAACAGGAATTGTGTCCATATATAATAAAAAAAGGTAAAAAAAAATCCCAAAAGTCGAAAAAGCGGCAAAATCTAGCGAAATATAGCCTTTTGAGAGTAGACTCCAAAATGACGTTTTTTCCATTCATTTGATGATTCTGGCAATTATTAGGGTAATAATGATAATAATTATAATAATTCTATTAATCATGACAATAATGATGATAAAAGTGAGAATAAAGACAATTTGGATAACATTTGATGATTATTACTATTATTACTATTATCATTATTATTATCATTATTATTATTATTATTATTATTATTATTATTATTATTATTATTATTATTATTATTATTATTATTATTATTATTATTGTTATTATTATTATTATTATTATTACTTTAATTATTAGTATTATTGCCAAAAAATATATTATAACTGTAATAATAACAATAATAATAATAATAAGTATAATTATAATAATAGTAATTGTTATAATATTGTTATTAATATTATTATTGTTATTATTATCATTATTATTATTTTTACTGGTAGTATAATTGTAAAAATAATTATTATAACTGCAATAATTGCAATAATAATGATAATAATTGCAATAATGATGATAATAATTGCAATAATGATGATAATGATGATAATGATGATGATAACGATAATAATGATGATAATCATGATAATAATGATGATAATAACAGGAATTGTGTCATATATAATAAAAAAAGGTAAAAGAAAAAAAATCCCAAAAGTCAAAAAAGCGGCAAAATTTAGCGAAATATTGCCTTTTGAGAGTAGACTCCAAAATGACGTTTTTTCTATTCATTTGATGATTCTGGCAATTATTAGGGTAATAATGATAATAATTACCAGAATTCTATTAATCATGACAATAATGATGATAAAAGTGAGAATAAAGACAATTTGGATAACATTTGATGATTATTACTATTATTACTATCATCATTATTATTATTATTATTATTATTATTATTATTATTGTTATTAATATTATTATTGTTATTATTATCATTATTATTATTTTTACTGGTAGTATAATTGTAAAAATAATTATTATAACAGTAATAATTACAGTAATAACGATATTAATTAAAATAATGATATAAATAATGATTATAAAGACGTTATTATTGTTATTATTATTGTTATTACTATTATTATTGTAGTTGTTATTATATAGATGTAAAAATATATATTATAACTGCAATAATTGCAATAATGATGATAATAATTGCAATAATGATGATAATGATGATGATAATGATGATAATGATGATAATGATGATGATAACGATAATAATGATGATAATCATGATAATAATGATGATAATAACAGGAATTGTGTCCATATATAATAAAAAAGGTAAAAAAAAAAAATCCCAGAAGTCGAAAAAGCGGCAAAATCTAGCGAAATATAGCCTTTTGAGAGTAGACTCCAAAATGACGTTTTAACCATTCATTTGATGATTCTGGCAATTATTAGGGTAATAATGATAATAATTACCAGAATTCTATTAATCATGACAATAATGATGATAAAAGTGAGAATAAAGACAATTTGGATAACATTTGATGAGTATTACTATTATTACTTATCATTATTATTATCATTATTATTATTATTATTATTATTATTATTATTATTATTATTATTATTATTATTATCTTATTACTTTAGTTATTAGTATCATTGCCAAAAAATATATTATAACTGTAATAATAACAATAATAATAATAATAAGTATAAGTATAATAATACTAATTGTTATAATATTGTTATTAATATTATCATTGTTATTATTATCATTATTATTATTTTTACTGGTAGTATAATTGTAAAAAGAATTATTATAACTGCAATAATTGCAAATAATAAATAATGCAATAGTGATAATATGCAATAATGATGATATGATAGATAATGAATAATGATGATAATGATGATGATAACGATAATAATGATGATAATCATGATATAATGATGATAATAACAGGAATTGTGTCCATATATAATAAAAAAAAGGTAAAAGAAAAAAAATCCCAAAAGTCGAAAAAGCGGCAAAATCTAGCGAAATATAGCCTTTTGAGAGTAGACTCCAAAATGACGTTTTTTCCATTCATTTGATGATTCTGGAAATTTTTAAAGGTAAAATGATATTAATTACCAAATTCTATTAATCTTGACATAATGTGATAAATGAGAATAAGACAATTGGTAACATTAAATATTTTTACTATTATTACATTATCATTATTATTCTCATTATTATATTATTATTATATTATTATTATATTATTATTATTATATTATTATTATTTTTATTATTATTTTTATTATTTTAAATTTATTTGTATTATTCCCAAAAAAAATAATTTAATCTGTAATAATAACAATAATAATAATAATAAGTATAATATAAAATACTAATTGTATAATATTGTTTTAATATTATTATTGTTATATCATCATTATTATTTTTTTACTGGAGTATAATGTAAAAAAAATTATATAACCGTAAAAATTTACAGTAAAAACGAATTAATTAAAAAATAATGATATAAATATGATTTTTAAAGACGTTATTAATTGTTATTATTATTGCTATTACTATTATTATTGTATTGTTATTGTATAGATGTAAAATATATATTATAGTGCAATAATTGCAATAATAGGATAAAAATTGCATAAATAATAAATAAATTGCAATAATGATGATAATGAATGATAATAATGATATAATGATGATAATGAGATGATAACGTAAAATGTATAATCTGATAATAATGATGAAAATAACAGGAATTGTGGTCCATATATAAAAAAAAGTAAAGAAAAAAAATCCCAAAGTCGAAAAAGTGCAAAATTAGGAAATATAAGCCTTTTAGAGTAGACTCCAAAATGACGTTTTTTTCATTCATTGAAAATTCTGGCAATTATTAGGGTAATAATGATAATAATTACCAAAATTTCTATTAATAAATGAAATAATAATGATAAAAGTGAAATAGAGACAATTTGATAACATTGATGATTATTAATATTATTACTATTATCATTATTATTATCATTATTATCATTGTTATTATTATTATTATTATTATTATTATTATTATTATTATTATTATTATTATTACTTTAATTATTAGTATTATTGCCAAAAAATATATTATAACAGTAATAATTACAGTAATAACGATATTAATTGAAATAATGACATATATAATGATTATAAAAGCGTTATTATTGTTATTATTATTGTTATTACTATTATTATTGTAGTTGTTATTAGTATAGATGTAAAAATATATATTATAACTGCAATAATTGCAATAATAATGATAATAATTGCAATAATGATGATAATAATTGCAATAATGATGATAATGATGATGATAATGATGATAATGATGATGATAACGATAATAATGATGATAATCATGATAATAATGATGATAATAATAGGAATTGTGTCCATATATAATAAAAAAAGTAAAAAAAATAATCCCAAAATTTGAAAAAGCGGCATAATCTAGCGAAATATAGCCTTTTGAGAGTAGACTCCAAAATGACGTTTTTTCCATTCATTTGATGATTCTCGCAATTATTACGGTAATAATGATAGTAATTACCAGAATTCTATTAATCATGACAATAATGATGATAAAAGTGAGAATAAAGAGAATTTAGATAACATTTGATGATTACTAATATCATTACAATTATCATTAGTATTATCATTATTATTATTATTATTATTATTAATATTTTTTTTTTCATTATTATTTTAACTATTAGTATTATTGCCAATAAATATATTATAACTGTAATAATAATAATAATAATAATAATACGTATAATTATAATAATAAAAATTGTTATAATATTGTTATTCATATTACTATTGTTATTATTATCATTATTATTATTTTTGCTGGTAGTATAATTGTAAAAATAATTATCATAATAGTAATAATTAAATTAATAACGATATTAATTGAAATAATGATATAAATAATGATGATAAAAACGTTATTATTGTTATTATTATTTTTATTACTATTATTATTGTAGTTGTTATTAGTATAGATGTAAAAATATATATCATAACTGCAATAATTGCAATAATAATGATAATAATTGCAATAATGATGATAATAATTGCAATAATGATGATAATGATGATGATCATGATGATAATGATGATAATGATTATGATAACGATAATAATGATGATAATCATGAAAATAATGGTGATAATAACAGGAATTGTGTCCATATATAATAAAAAAAGGTAAAAGAAAAAAAATCCCAAAAGTCGAAAAAGCGGCAAAATCTAGCGAAATCTAATCTAGCCTTTTGAGAGTAGACTCCAAAATGACGTTTTTTCCATTCATTTGATGATTCTGGCAATTATTAGGGTAATAATGATAATAAATACCAGAATTCTATTAATCATGACAATAATGATGATAAAAGTGAGAATAAAGAGAATTTGGATAACATTTGATGATTATAAATGTTATTACTATTATCATTATTATCATTATTATTATCATTATTATCATTATTATTATTATTATTATTATTATTATTATTATTATTATTATTATTATTACTTTAATTATTAGTATTATTAATATTATTAATATTATTATTGTTATTATTATCATTATTATTAATTTTACTGGTAGTATATTTGTAAAAATAATTATTATAACAGTAATAATTACAGTAATAACGATATTAATTGAAATAATGATATAAATAATGATTATAAAAACGTTATTATTGTTATTATTATTCTTATTACTATTATAATTGTAGTTGTTATTAGTATAGATGTAAAAATATATATTATAACTGCAATAATTACAATAATAATGATAATAATTGCAATAATGATGATAATGATGATGATAATGATGATAATAATGATAATGATGATGATAACGATAATAATGATGATAATCATGATAATAATGATGATAATAACAGGAATTGTGTCCATATTTAATAAAAAAAAAGGTAAAAAAAAATCCCAAAAGTCGAAAAAGCGGCAGAATCTAGCGAAATATAGCCTTTTCAAAGTACACTCCAAAATGACGTTTTTTCCATTCATTTGATGATTGTGGCTATTATTAGGGTAATAATGATAATAATTACCAGAATTATATTAATCATGACAATAATGATGATAGAATTTGGATAATATTTGATGATTATTAATATTAATACTATTATCATTATTATTATCATTATTATCATTATTATTATTATTGTTATTATTATTATTATTATCATTATTATTATTATTACTTTAATTATTAGTAATATTGCCAAAAAATATATTATAACTGTAATTATAACAATAATATTAATTGAAATAATGATATAAATAAGATTATAAAAACTTATATGTTATAATGATTATATAAGGATTGTGTTCTATTTAATAAAAAAAATAATAAAAATCAAAAGTCGAAAAAAGAATTGAATAGCATTTAAATATCAAAATGATGATTATGATGATGTAATTGATAATGATGATGATGATATAATGGATAATCTGTAATGATGATTAATAAAGAATGTTATTAATATAAAAAGGTAAAGAAAAAATCCAAAGTCGAAAAAGCGGCAAAATCTAGCGAAATATTGCTTTTAGAAGTAGACTCCAAATGACGTTTTTTCCATTCTTGATGATTTTGGCATTCTTAGGTATAATGATAATAATTACCAGATTATTATATATATTAATGATGATAAAGTAGATGAAAAAGATTTTGGAACATTATATGACATTAATTAATATATATTAGTATATTTATATTATTATTATATTATTTTATTATTTTATATTATTTTATTATTATTATTTTTTATTTATATATTTATTTATTATTATACTATAATTAATTATTAATACTTTAATTATTAGTATTATTGCCAAAAAAATATTAAACGTTATTAATAACAATAATATATATATTATTATTATAATAAATTTAATTAATATATTTATTAATATTAATTATTGTTATTATATTCATTATTATTATTTTTATTGGTAGTATAATTGTAAAAATAATTATTATAACAGTAATAATTAAATTAATAACGATATTAATTTAAATAATGATATAAATAATGATTATAAAAACGTTATTATTGTTATTATTATTGTTATTTCTATTATTATTGTAGTTGTTATTAGTATAGATGTAAAAATATATATTATAACTGCAATAATTGCAATAATAATGATAATAATTGCAATAAGGATGATAATAATTGCAATAATGATGATAATGATGATGATAATGATGATAATGATGATGATAACGATAATAATGATGATAATCATGATAATAATGATGATTATAACAGGAATTGTGTCCATATATAATCAAAAGAGGTAAAAGAAAAAAAATCCCAAAAGTCGAAAAAGCGGCAAAATCTAGCGAAATATAGCCTTTAGAGAGTAGACTCCAAAATGACGTTTTTTCCATTCGTTTGATGATTTTGGCAATTCTTAGGGTAATAATGATAATAATTCCCAGAATTCTATTAATCATGATAATAATGATGATAAAAGTGAGAATAAGAGATTTTGGATAACATTTGATGATTATTAATATTATTACTATTATCATTATTATTATCATTATTATTATTATTATTACTATTATTATTATTATTATTATTATTATTATTATTATTATTATTATTATTACTATTATCATCATTATTATTATTACTTTAATTATTAGTATTATTGCCAAAAAATATATTATAACTGTAATAATAACAATAATAATAATAATAAGTATAATTATAATAATACTAATTGTTATAAATTGTTATTAATATTATTATTGTTATTATTATCATTATTATTATTTTTATTGGTAGTATAATTGTAAAAATAATTAGTATAACAGTAATAATTAAATTAATAATGATAATAATTGCAATAATGATGATAATAATTATAATAATGATGATAATGATGATGATAATGATAATGATGATAATGATGATGATAGCGATAATAATGATGATAATCATGATAATAATGATGATAATAATAAGAATTGTGTCCATATATAATAAAAAAAGGGAAAAGAAAAAAATCCCAAATGTCAAAAATGGCAAAATCTAGCGAAATATAGCCTTTTGAGAGTAGACTCCAAAGTGAAGTTTTTTCCATTCATTTGATAATTCTGCCAATTATTAGGGTAATAATGGTAATAATTACCAGATTTCTATTAATAATGACAATAATGATGATAAAAGTGAGAATAAAGAGAATTTTCATAACATTTGATGATTTTTATTATTATTAATATTATCATTATTATTATCATTATCATCATTATTATTATTATTGTTATTACTATTATTATTGTAGTTGTTATTAGTATAGATGTAAAAATATATATTATAACTGCAATAATTGCAATAATAATTATAATAATTGCAATAATGATGATAATAATTGCAATAATGATGATAATGATGATGATAATGATGATGATAACGTTAAAAATGATGATAATCATGATAATAATGATGATAATAAGAGGAATTGTGTCCATATATGATAAAAAAAAGGGAAAAGAAAAAAAATCCCTAAAGTCGAAAAAGTGGCAAAATCTTGCGAAATATAGCCTTTTGAGAGTAGACTCCAAAATGACGTTTTTTTCCATTCATTTGATGATTCTGGCAATTATTAGGGTAATAATGATAATAATTACCAGAATTCTATTAATCATGACAATAATGATGATAAATGTGAGAATAAAGAGAATTTGGATAACATTTGATGATTATTAATATTATTACTATTATCATTATTATTATCATTATTATCATTATTATTCTTATTCTTATTATTCTTCTTCTTATTATTATTATTACTATTATTATTATTATTATTATTATTTCTTTAATTATTAGTATTATTGCCAAAAAATATATTATAACTGTAAAAATAACAATAATAATAATAATAAGTATAATTATAATAATACTAATTGTTATAATAATGTTATTAATATTATTATTGTTATTTTATCATTATTATTATTTTTACTGGTAGCATAATTGTAAAAATAATTATTATAACAGTAATAATTACTGTAATAACAATATTAATTGAAATAATGATATAAATAATGATTATAAAAACGTTATTATTGTTATTATTATTGTTATTACTATTATTATTGTAGTTGTTATTAGTATGGATGGAAAAATATATATTATAACTGCAATAATTGCAATAATAATGATAATAATTGCAATATTGATGATAATAATTGCAATAATGATGATAATGATGATGATAATGATGATAATGATGATGATAACGATAATAATGATGATAATAATGATGATAATAACAGGAATTGTGTCCATATATAATAAAAAAGGTAATAGAAAAAAAATCCCAAAAGGCGAAAAAGCGGCAAAATCTAGCGAAATATAGCCTTTTGAGAGTAGACTCCAAAATGACGTTTTTTTCCATTCATTTGATGATTCTGGCAATTATTAGGGTAATAATGATATTAATTACCAGAATTCTATTAATCATGACAATAATGATGATAAAAGTGAGAATAAAGAGAATTTGGATAACATTTGATGATTATTAATATTATTATTATTATTATTATTATTATTATTATTATTATTATTATTATTATTATTATTATTATTATCATTATTACTTTAATTATTAGTATTATTGCCAAAAGATATATTATAACTGTAATAATAACAATAATAATAATAATAAGTATAATTATAATAATACTAATTGTTATAATATTGTTATTAATATTATTATTGTTATTATTATCATTATTACTATTTTTACTGGTAGCATAATTGAAAAATACTTATTATAACAGTAATAATTACAGTAATAACGATATTAATTGAAATAATGATATAAATAATGATTATAAAAACGTTATTATTGTTATTATTATTGTTATTACTATTATTATTGTAGTTGTTATTAGTATAGATGTACAAATATATATTATAACTGCAATAATTGCAATAATAATGATAATAATTGCAATAATGATGATAATAATTGCAATAATGATGATAATGATGATGATAACGATAATAATGATGACAATCATGATAATAATGATGATAATAACAGGAATTGTGTCCATATATAATAAAAAAGGTAAAAGAAAAAAATCCCAAAAGTCGAAAACGGCAAAATCTTGCGAAATATAGCCTTTTGAGAGTAGACT
>NW_023663570.1:0-14788 GCF_015228065.2 Penaeus monodon | reverse complement strand
ATACACCTCCATACATATCCCACCCCCTACCCCCCTCCTCCCACACCCCTCCTCCCCGCAATATTCATCGTGTTTGAACTTGTACCTAGATCGATAATTGACCATGTTACAGACGAGTGACCACCTCTCCTAATGAATGAAACTGTCATAATCAATAACAAATAACCCTCGAAGGGAGAGGACCCTAACGATTGATAAGCTTGCGACCTCTCATCTTTTAATATGTTATGCTAGTTGTTCTTACATCCCAAAGACATCTTCATAATAAAAATATAGTTCATTGAAAAGGATCATGAAATTCTTGTACCTTATTATGACTCAAGCTTATACAAACGCACGTCCTAAGAGACGATAACACAAATGAAAGGCTTGAATTTTCTGTGTAAATGTAAATGCGATAACCAATATTTCATATGTTTGCACGTTTCATACTTATCAAACTAACAGGTTAATTACCTAATAGATTGAAAAGACGCTGGTTTTATTCCATTTAGAGAGCATTAATAGTGTTTTCAAGGTATCTGCACCAGAGCAAAGGTGGGTTTCCCCTTCATATTTACGCCTGAACACCTGATTATCTACCAACTAGCGTCACCACCTGTCCCACGTGTTGACTCAGTTATGTTTTGCTAATTAACCTCAAGGGACAATGCAGTAATTTTCCTAAAATGTTCCTGCCTCATTTCGCGATGTTTTACAATCTACAATGCAACTTAGGAAATATATTTAGTTTTTCCCTTAAGGCCCATATGTATAACTATATACAGACGAGCGTATCCTTCCATAAGAGGTCGCATAACAATACATCCTCCGTTTTATGATGATATCAGAAAAAGACGAATCAACACAGAAGGTGGACTAGCTTTTCAGCAATTTACTCCCCCTCCTCGAAATTGTCTATAGTACCTGGCTACACGTATATAGGAAGAAAAGAACGATGCAACGGTAACAAATATTGTTTGCGCATTCAGACACCACTTTTTAAGTAATACACGCATATATTTTCTTAAATCTCTTACAAAGAGAGAAATATCTTTACGTCGACACTGAATAAAACTTGACACTCGATCTCTTTAATATTTTCTGAATAATATTTTCTGAATACAAGCATGCCAAATCAAGAAAATATATATATCTTAACATCCTTTGCCTATGATTTTTCACTATGTCCCTAGTTGCTGCAGTGACGAAAACTGTTAAAGGCCCATGTAAACTATTTCTATCTTCAAGAATCAAAAAAGAAGGCTTTGATTAATTGTTAACACATTTCCCCCTTTTAGCAATTGACTCTTTATCAAAACCAAGAACTTTTATGAAATATGGAAAAAAATGAGGTAAAATGAAATAACTTGTTTGTCCCTCATGTTATAAAGCTTTTATAATTGTTCGCATACTGGACAAAGACACAGACAAATTAACCTAAAGCACGGACTTTTTGGGTAATTTTTACCCGAGGGAGTAAAAATATACATGGCACCCGCGATGCGATAGATCTTAGCAGACAGCATGCAAATTTCCAATTGATAATGTTTGATGTGTTTTTTTTAATCTTTTCTTAAACCAAGTTATCAACAAAATATTATTTTTTAAATAAAACGTTCTTTGCAAATATAAAAAAAAGGTGTTTTCTTGTTGTTTGTCTACATTAGTATTTTGTTTTACTGGCAGAAAGGGTATATGACAGCAACAACATCGGGGAGGAAAATTAGGAGAAAGGGTTAAAAATAAAGCCCAAAAGGGAAAAACCCGAAAACCAAGCAATATTTTCAAAATGAAATTAAAAAGCTTTCGTTTAGGGAAAAAATATTCGCATTCCCTCAAAATAAGGGGGAAAAAGCTTTTTTCAAAACTTAAAAAAAAGAAAAATCCCCTTTTTTCAATAAAAGGGGTGATTATTGAAGAATGTATATAAACGGCTTTTTTTCAGATTGGGAAATATTGGCAAGGGTTAAAAGTTATAGCTTTGTTTCATCTTTAAAAAAAACCCCACCCCAAACCCAACCCCTTCTCCCGACGATCTTCGGAGCTCCACTTCCTCACGGTGCCCAGCTTTGCAACAGCTGGCATTTTTGGGCCTATCGAAAAGTTAGTAAAAACACGAAAACAACCCCCCCCGGGCCCAACAAGGCTCCCCCCAAACCGCTACGCCATCACCCACGCAAGTTTTGAAGGGGCTCCCGAGGCCCTCACTCCACGCTCACTCTTGACAGTCGCCCCGGGATTCTAGACCGTCCTGGGGGCAAGGTGCAGTCGTTTGCCACCCAAACCTCTGGAAAAAGGGCACCTCTTCACCTCACCCTCACCAGTTTCCGCCCAAGGTCACACACCCCCTTCTCTGCGTCAGGTAGTAAAGGGCCCAGAAAAACATGCTCGCCCAATGGGCCAATACACCGGGCAGCCGCTCACCGTGCTACCCCCCAATACGACCCCCACGGGCCCCCTTGAGCTGCACCACCCTAAACCCCCCAAACATCTCTGGGGTGGGGTTGGAGTGCATAGGGCCCAAACATACGGGCCGCACTAGGGTTTCTCACCCCATGTAAATGTCAGGCGGCATGGTTCCCTCTACTGACCCTCCACCTGCATTGTGCTGGTTCGGGGCAGCTTACCCAAAGTGGGGGCCCCGGGGAACCCGAGGACGGCGGGTTTTTCGGCCCCTTCCCAGCCTTCCCGGTTTTTCCTCCTGTCCCCACTTCCTTAGCCTTAGGAAATGCACTCATTGGTGACCAAACCTCCCCAAGTCCTTGCAGCACTGCTGGAAAGGCATCAGAACCCGCCCGGTTGAGAGGACGTGTTCTCCCCCCCTCCGACACCGACACGTCTGTCCCTTCCTCCCGCAGCGCCAACACAACCTTGGAAAGTGTCAGCTCACTTCCTCAAGTCCCTTTTCCCACTTTACCTTCCGGCCCCGGAGGTCACGGGGGGGCTGGAGCGGGCCCTGGGCCACTGGTTGTTTCGGGAAGCCTCAAACCCCCAAGGCCCTCCCCGCGCCACCTGCACGTCCTCAGGGTGTGCCTGCTTACGAGTTTTCAGCTGCTGGTCCTGTAAAGCTCAACAAAGAAATGGGGCCCCAGGACCAGTCATCTCTTCCCAGCCGCGGGGTCACCTCCTTACCACGCCCCCACACCCTGCCCAGCTGGGCCATGTCTCGCCACTCCACGATCCGTTTCTTCAAGCGGGCCCGTTCCCCGGCCTGGTGGTGGTGCCCGAAACGACTTTTCAAAGCCTTGCCACACTGGTGTAAAGCTGTTGGGATCCGGGCAGATCCCCCAACACTTCCACCGCGGGCCCCTTAGCGCTTTTCCCGCTGTAGGGCCTTCCCCTCCTGGCTCCAGCCCTGGGCAAAGCACATTTCAAATTGGGCGACATAGCCTCCCAGGCCCCCCTTTCCGTCTACTCGCTAGTTACGCTTAAAAAGATGCTGGAGCCGGGGGCTCGGGTTGGAGAACCGGGCCCGTGAACTAACACGCCCGGGGGAGGAAGGGGGTGGGGAGGCAACGGGCGGGTTTTCCGGGTCCGAGTTTGCCGCCACTATACCAAGGAGCGGTTCCGATGGGTCCCCACCTTCTGCACGCCACTGGGTCCGAAAAGACGCTCAAGGCCGGGGGGTTTCCTGCCCCGGGGCCCCCCGGGAGACCCCAGTAAACCCGACCTCTGGCATCTGTTTTTCCAGAAAACCCCGTCTGCCTTTTCTGCTTTTCAAAGTTCACCCCCATGACCCGCCTTTTTCCCCCTTTATTCCCCCCTCAGGTCCCCAACCCCGCCCTTCAGAGTCTGCACCCCTCCCTCAGTTACTCTTCATGCTGTTCGGCCTGTTGGTGTACTGTGCTTTCCTCTTCACGATGCAAGATTGCTCTTACACCCACAAGTCGGGGAACTGTTTCCCCTGCCTTCCTTGCCTGCATCCGACGGAAAGAGGCAACCTGCGGCCCTCTGTGCCTGCTCTTTCCCTTTTTCCCCTTTCCCCCTCATCCGGCCCGCATGGCAAGACAGGGCCATCTGGCTCGGCTTCACCCACTCGGCCGCCTCATCATAGATCCCTATCTGGCTGCCGCCCTTTGGGCTTGATAAATCGGCGCTTTTCACTGATAAATATCACAAAACCACTCCTGCACCAATTTTTTGCCGTTGCCTGTCTTCTGCCCCCAAAACAGCAGGCTGGGAGACGGCGTGTTATATACGGGTCGTGAACACTGAAAAGTCCCCGAACAACAGGAGAGGAAACCCAAGTGGGGAGGCGGGCCAAGTAAACACAAAATAACAATCTTTCCTTTATTTTCCAATTATTTACCCCTACACTTTTCTATAGGCACATACGGGGGGGGCCGCATTCAACAGCACAAAACAGCTTATAAAGGGCAAAACAATGTTTTTTTCAGGTCACAGGGCACACACGAGGTCTTACGGGGCAGACCCCAAAGCGTCTCTTGGCTTTTTCCCGCTCCTCCCCTCACAGCCACTGCCTGTTTGCCCGGGGCCCCTTTAGTTACACATGCCCCTCATCCTTTTCATGTTTAAAAACTTTCGCACAGAGACAAAAACCCACTGGTAGCAATATATATATTTTTTAATTTTGGGATGCTTGTTATTAAGTTATTCAAAAATTTAAAGAGATCAGTGTCAATTTTTTTTCGTGTCCCACGTAAAGATATTTTTTCTTTGTGAGTTTAAGAAAATATAGCGGATTACTTAAAAATTGTGCTGAATGCGCGAACAATTTGTTACCGTTGCATCGTTCTTTTTCTTCCTATTCTGTAGCCAGGTATTAGACAATTCGAGGAGGGGGAGAAAATTGCTGAAAAACTAGCCCACCTTCTTTTTTGATTCGTTTTTCTATATCTAAAAAACGGGGGATGTTTTGTTATGCGCCCTTTTTGGAGGATACCTTGTCTTATATATTTATACATATGGGCCTTAAGGGAAAACTAAAAAATTTTTCCAAAGTTCATTTAGTTTGTAAAAAAGGGGAAATGGGGCAGGAACTTTTTAGGAAAAACTGCATTGCCCCTTATTTTAATTAGCAAAACATAACTAATCAACCGGGGACAGGTGGGGGACGCTAGTTGGTAGATAATCAGGTGTTCGGGCAAAAATATGAGGGGAAAACCCCCCTTTTTCTCTGGGAGATACCTTAAAACCTTTTAAATGCTCTCAAAAGGGAATAAAACCAGCGTTTTTTTAAATCTTTGGAAATTAACCTGTTAGTTTTATAATAGGAAACGTGCAAACATATGAAATTTTGGTTATCCATTTACTTTTTATACGAAAATTTAAGCCTTTCATTTGTGTTATGTCTCTTAGACGGGGTTTTGTATAAGTTTTAGTCGTAAAAAAGGGTACAAAATTTCTGTCCTTTTAATAAACAATTTTATTATGAAGATGTTTTTGGGATGAAGAACAACTACATAAAATTTTAAAAGATGAGAGGCCCCCAGTTTTATCAACGTTAGGTCCTCCCCCTTCGGGGGTTATTTGTTATTGATTATGACGTTTCTTTCCCTTTGGGAGAGGTGGTCACTCGTCGTAACATGGTCAATTATCGATCTAGGTAAAATTTCAAAAAATGAATTTTGGGGGGGAGGGGGGGGAGGGGGGGAGGGGGTGATGATGGAGGGGGGGTCATCATGACACTGGTATTGGGCTATATTTTGATGTGTCACGCTCATTAGCTATAGGTGTGATCACTCACCTGAAACATTCAGTGAGGGCTGTTTATCTCCTTAAACAGGATTGTGACTGTTTGTTTGCTTCTTCTTTTTTTTACTGTTTTATTTTAAGAGGTATGGGGGAAATGGGGGGCGGGGGGGTGGGAAAGGGGAAGGAAGGTCACCTGTTCTGGGGTAAAACATTTAAATTTTGGTCATTACCTGGACTGATTTCTATCCGGCCTGGGGTTTGGGGTTCTTCCCTTTGCGGGGTTTTTTGGTTTTTGGTTATGGGGGCCGTAACCGGCTTTGTCGAGTTAGTTACGGTCAAACAATAGTTATCATAGGGTTTTAAAGGGGAAAGTTCATTTAGATTGAAAAAAATCGAGAAATGGGCAGGAACTTTTTAAAAAACACTGCATTTCCTTGAGGTTAATTAAAAAACATAGCTGAGTCAACACTGGGCCAGGTGGGACGAGGGTAGAAATGGTGTTCGGGCCGTAAATACGGGGGGGAAACCCGTTTTTAAACTGGTGTGATACCTTAAAAACCCTTTTAAATGCTCTCAAAAATGAAAAAAACCCAGCGTTTTTTCAATCTATTAGAAATTTAAACCTGTTAGTTTTATAGTAGAAACGGCAAAGGGATAAGTATTGGTTATCGCATTTACATTACACAGAAAATTAAGCCTTTTTTTTTGTTTATCGCCTCTTGGGACGTATGTTTTGTAAGCTTGAGAGTCATAAAAAAGCAGAATTCATGCCCTTTTTCAAAAAACTATTTTTTATTATGAAGATGTTTTTGGGGATGAATTCGGCTAGTTAACTGTTAAAAGATGAGGCCCCTACCGCTCCCACCCGCCTACCTCCCCCCGCCCAAAAATATATATTCCCACATGGAAAATTGCCGCCAAGGTATTTAAAAGCACTGTTTAGCTTTTGGTGAGTAAACTTGAGTGACAATCCCCCAAAAAAAGGAAGAACATTTCAAGGGAGAAACCCCCACACACAAAAAATAAACACGCCCCCTGGAATATCCCCCAATGAAAAAACGGGTTAAGTTCCGAAACCCACTGGGGGCAGACGCATTTAAGAGGGGATACGATCGAGACAAAAGAATTATTTTCCCAGACAGTCTCACTTTCGCTACTAGATGGCCCTGACACTTTCCCCTAAAAACCCCAAGAGCTGCCACCGTGAAGATGATCTACCATATATTCCATCATTCACCAAAGTTAAAACTTTAGCAAACACAGAATAAAACCCCGTATATTCTCTTAGCAAAACGAATATGTTTTTGGAAGGAGGGGGAAGTGGTGGGACATTGAGAAAATTGTGCAAGCACATTTCTTCCCTTTTCCACATCGTTACCCATATAGGGGGTTTGAGAAAAATTGGTGTGTGATGGAAATGAAAAAAAAAGTATATGTACACCATTTTTAAAATCCTTTTCAGTTAATTGTATTCTTTCCCTTGTCGGGGCGAGGGAGGGAAACGAATTTTTGGTCATTAGAGCCTTTGTGTGACCGCCTAGGGGGGTAGGGGGGGGGAGGACTTTAGGGTTATTGATTATGACAGTTTCATTCATTAGGAGGGGTGGTCACTCGTCTGTAACAAGGTCAATTCTCGATCAATTTTTGCGGTGGCGGTGTGGGGGGGGGGGAGGGGTGATAAAGGAGGTGGGTACTGTAAAATTTCTGACGTTACATTATCAAGCAAAAAAAAAAATTGGTAGCCGCCACACGGACTAGGGGTCCGACCCTTAGATTTTTTTTTACAATTTCTTATGTGTTTTCTGACCGACTGGAGCTTGGGCAGTTTTATAGAGATAGATCGTTTTTTTTTATTTATTGTTCATTTTTTTTCGGTTCAACTTTTCTGATATTTTGTGTAATCATTTTTGATTTAAAGGGAAAAAACCCGACTCATTGTTTAAAAGGATTTTTTGTATTATTCGGGCTCAAAGACATTACAAAACTAAAATTTCACAAACGAATTTAGGACACACATGCACAAAAAACGAAATTTCGGGGACATGCCAAACATATTAAAAAAATACAGACAAGTATAATAAATATACGGGCGAACACATATATTACGACCAACGGGAAAATAACACTAAAGTTTGTGAATGAAAAACGAACTGAAGTTTGTTTGATTCAACTAGTGGAATTTCTGCCTATCGGCTAGCACTGCTTTAATCAGGGGACCGGAGTTCGGTATCGCACGGGGGTAATGACCTGATTTCTGGGGATATGAAATCCCCATCGCCAAACATCTCCTGCACTCAAGGTTTGTCTCTGCAGCGCAAAGGGAGCGTTCTGCAACGTCAAGGGAGCGTCTCTGCAGCGTCAGGGTACGTCTCTGACTTTTAAAGGTAGGTCTTCCCCAACCCGGCCGGGTCTCTGGGGGAACCTGTGACCGGGGGGCGGGAACATCGACCCTTTTTTGACCTATGCCGCCACGTAACAAGCGGGTTTTGTGACGGGGCCCCTACTGCGCGGTTCGGGACTCGTCCCCAAGACGAAGTCGGAAAACTTGTGATGTCCAAAGCCTGCGTATCCGTGTCCCAAGTCCTGTGGGGAACGGGCGAAGAGGTCCGTGGGGCCAACGAAAGGGTGTTTACTACAACCGCCCCTCCCAGACGGCGCGCCCCCCCGGCAAGCTAACAAACCTGGGGCGACATAAAACATAAATGCGCCCGGCCCCTAGCCGGGCAAACGGGCCCCGCCACGATGGGGCTGCTCTGGCGGTCTTCCCCTGGCGTCGAAGGGGCAGGGGTGCGCGGGGGAGGCGAGAACAGACAACCCCTTTTAAATAGGGTCGGGCGAAACAGACGAAAGGCGCACGACGACGTGCAAAGGCATACCTTCCCCCCCAAGGACCGGGGGTACGGGTTTGGGCAACCTGACGACAGGGAAAAGACGCATCGTCAGGCTCATCTGGGATAAAAAATCAGGCTCTACATGTTCCCTATGTGTCAATTTCCTTTAAAAGGGCCATGCTCCCACATGCGAGAGTTTTTTAAGAGCTTTACATTTATGCACGATTTACGCAGAATTTTACAATAAACACCAGACAACAAATTAAAGTTTACGTAAGCTTTACAAAAAAAAAAAAGAGCATGCCCGCATTAAAACATTTTAGTAAAGCACATTAGTAATGGGAAAAGCACAAAAACACTGGAATACACAAATACTAATAAATATATACAAGACAAATAAACAACTAATACAATATAACAAACAAATCCCCTACATTGACAACAATTGCAATCTTGCAAAAAATTTACATCGGGCAGCTTTACATATTTAAAATAGCGAATTAGAACAAAGCATTTTAGGATCTACTAACCCTAACATAAAATTTAAATTGGATCATCTGGGTCAATATCACCTAATCAAAACCTTTTTTTTTCCGGGGGTTTGGGCAAAGCCTTCGGGGATAATACTCTTAACTCAGCATACCCCCTCTTTCTTATTTATTCCTTCGCGCTTCGTTCATTCCCACAAACCCTAGCGTCTTCCCCCATAGTTCATTCATGCACTTTCGTAAGTCGTCTACCAAACTGCGTCTCATGCAGACCCACAAAAACTCTTTCAAAAATGGGGTTTGGGATAACCCCCGGGGCGTATTAGCTTGTTCGCCCTCTGGATCACCCCACTTTCGCTGTCCGTTCATCTATATTTATTCTCCAAATAATGTTATTTTTCCCCATTTTTGATTTACTTCTAGATTTGGCATTTCTGAAGTAACAGGCAGGGTTTCGGAAAAACAGTGGTGTTACAAAAGCTCGCCCTCTAATCGACCGAGAAATAAAAACAAAAAAAAACACATACAAACTACGAGACAAATTTAAAAATTTGGGGTTTGTCAACACAGTGCATAATTTAAACAGCTCGTTATCAAGCAAAAACACATTAAAAAAACCTCAAAATTTTTCATGAATCTTTTTTAAAGTAATCATGCATTTTTTAAACGTAAACCCAAAATGGCCGACTTGAAAACTGCATTTGCAGGTTTACATCTAAATCAAAATAATGCATCAATTGCTAAAAATGTTTTTCGAAAAAATTGAATAAAGGCTAAATACTATAGGGGAGTGAGGTCTAGCTTTCGCACTTTTTTAATTAAAAAGGGCCAAATATTTGGTCGAAAGACAAAAAAACTGAACTGGGGGGAAAATGGGGTTTGATAGTTGTCTATGATCCCCCCGTTTGCACATTTTTATATGTATGTCATTGTGCAATTTGACGTTACATTTATGCAAGCAAAAAAAATAAAAATTTTTGGGAGCCGCCCCCACGGGACTAGGGGTCCCGCCCTTAGATTTTCTTTAAATTTTTATGGGATTTTGACCGATCTTGGGGGCTTTGGGTTTAGTATTTTTAGCGATAGATCGTTTGTTTTTTATTGTTCTTTTTTTTTAGGGTTTAACTTTTCATGTATTTTAATTTTCATTTTAGATTTAAAGGTGAAAAAACCCGACTCATTGTTTAAAAAAATTTAAGTGTTTATTTGTGCTCAAGACTTACAAAACTAAATTCACAAACGAATTTCGGGCACACATGCACAACAGAGAAATTCGGGCACATGCACAAACAATTAAACAAAAACGCAATGTAGTAATAAAAATACGGAGGGAAAACCCTATATATACGCCATCAAAGGAAGTAACCTAATGTTTTGAATGAACACGACACTTGGGGTTTTTATGTTTCAAATAGTGGAAATTTTTTCCTATCGGCTACACTCGCTTTAAACAGGGGACCGGAGTCGGGACGACGGAATTTCATGCCCCATTTCGGTGATATTAAAGTCCCCCTCGACTAACACTCTCCCAGCTCAAGGTTAGCTCTGCAGCGCAAGGTAGGTCTCTGCAAAGTCAAGGGAGCGTTCTGCAGCGTCAGGGGACGCTCTGCAGCTTTAGATAGGTCTCTCCCCGCCTGCCGGGTCTCTGGTTAACCTCCCTGACCTGGCGGCGGGGAAAATAGCCGTTTGTCACCCTATGCCGCCACGTAACAAGCAGTTAGTGACGGGACCGCTACCCCAGGGGTTTCGGAGACTTTCGTGGACGAAGTCGGAAGTATTTTTGTTTGTCCAAACCCGTGCGATCCGGGGTGGGAATTTCCTGGGGGGGATGCCCGGGGCAGAGAGAGGTCAGTGGGGGCCAACAAAAGGGCGTTTTCCCAATTTACACATCAGGGGACACCTGGATTGGGTTGGATTATGTTTGCATCATTCATTGGGAGGGGTGATCATCGCATTTCCTTTCAGGGCTGTATTATTCCTTAAGTGGGACTGGATTTTTTTTGTTTGCTTTTTTTCTTCCCATTTTTGTTTTGGGTTTATGGGGGGAATTTTGGGGGGCAGGGGCGGTAGGAAGGGAAGGAGGGTTGGTTTGGAGAGGAGGGGGGGAGGGTGAGGGGAACCCTTTAGGTGTTGTTTTAGACATCATTAGAGGGACATTTATGGATTATGTTTAAATTAGGGGGGGATGATCATTTTTGTAAAGGGTAAATTTCTCGACCAGGTACAATTTTAAACTTTGATGAATTTTTGGCGGGGGGGGTGTGGGAGGGTATGGAAGGGTGGGGGGTGGTGATTTAAACGGGGACACCTGGTTGGGTTGGATTGATTGTTCATCATTAGGAGGGTGGTCATGTATTGGACACATTAGGGGGGACTTTTTAGGGAATTATGTTTAATTTAGGGGGGTGTTTCATTCGTCTGTAAAGGGTCAATTCCGTCAGGACTTTTTTAAAAACATGATGAATATTGCGGGGGGGGTGTGGGGGGGTTTGGAAGGGGGGGGTGGTGGTGGTCAACGGGGACACCTGCTTTGGGTTGGATTATGATTGTCTCTTTCATTGGAGGGGTGGTCACTCTTCGAAAACAGGGCAATTCTCATCCGGGTCCCAATTTCCCAAAACAGGGAAAAATATTGCGGGGGGGGGGGGGTGTGGAGGGGAGGAGGGTCCTGGGGACATTTGGCAGGGGTTTGGTATGTTTGCCTCTTTAATTAGGAGGCCTGTTTTTGTGGACCAAACCTGAGGGGGGGGGGGGACGGGGGGGGGACGTTAGGGTTTTTGATTAGGGGACATTTTCTTTCTTTAGGGGGGGGTGGTCCCCCGTCTGCCCCCGGGGCCCAATTTCTCGTCAGGTAAAGTTCAACAGGGATGAATTTGTGGGGGGGGGTTGTGGGGGGGGAGGAGGGGGGTGAGGGGGTGGGTAATCAGGACACCGGCCCTTTGGGGTTTGGATTATGAGTCCCATCATTCTTTGGGAGGGGCGATCACTCGCACTTCAGTGCAGAGCTGTTTTATCTCCGTAAGTGGGCCCTTGTGATTTGTTTTTTTGCTTCTTTTTCTTATTTACTTTTTGGTTTGGGTAGGGAGGAATGTGGGGCGGGGGGCGGTGGGAAAAGGGAAGGGGGGGTTGGTTTGGAGAGGAGGAGGGGGGGGTTGAGGGGGGAAACCCCCTTTTAGGTTTGTGTGTTATTAGACATCATTAGGGGGGACATTTATGGATTATGATTAATTGGAGGGGGACATTCGTCTGAAAACGGGGTCAATTCCGTTTCAGGTAAAATTTTAAACAGGATGAATATTGCGGGGTGGGTGGGGAGGGTAGGAAGAGGGTGGTGGGGTGGGCAACTGTGACACCTGGCATCGGGGTTGGATTATGATTCCCTTCTTCTTAGGGGGGGTGACACTCGTGTGTGTAACGGGTTTAATTATCGATACAGGTACAATTTTTAAACATGATGAATATTGGGGTGCGGGGGTGGGGGGTAGGGAAAAGAGGGTGGTGGGGGGGAGGGTAAGGGGGGGGGGGGGGAAAGGATCATCTGTGGCACCTGGCATAGGGTTTCAGGAGAAGGGGAGGGGAGCCCTCCAGGTGTGTGCTAATAAATTTTGGTTACGGTCTTTGATAATGATCTTTTTAGGGTCTGATTGCTTTTAAAATCATTTTCCCCGGGGTTTCTTTAAACCCGGTTGGGAGCGTAGGTGAGGCTTTTCGGGTCCAGCCCGCCTGTTTTGGGGAGAGGGGGGGAGGGACAAATATCATTAAGGGGTTTAATAAATTTCCAGTTCCGATCATTGATTATAAATAATCATTTTAAAATTATCCCTATTTTCTGCATGTTTGAAACCATGAACAAACCATAAGGTAGTCTGGGGCTGCTAAACATCTTTAAACTATGGATTAATGTTTGGGTTTACGGTCATTGATTAGGGAACCCACTTGGGGGTTTAGGGTCATTGGTTACTTTAATCGTTTGGGGGTTTTCCCCGGGTTTTTAAACCTATTTTCCCTGTTTACACCCCATTTTACGTCCCGTGGGGGAAAGTCGTTCTGTCCCCTTATGCATCAAATTTTATCCTTACTTTTATTTTTACTATCATTATTATTTTGTTTGGTTTTTGGGTTTTTATTGTTAAAAACCATTATTATTTTTTATTGTTATTACCCTTAACATTATTTTTAAACTATTAAAACCATATTATTTTTAATATCATCAAAAATCCTTATCATTATAATCAATATCATCATTATTTTTCATTATTAATGAAAATATTATTGATACTGTTTTTAATTTAAATTTTTATTAAATTTTTTTAAATCTTTACATTAAACCTTTTTATTATTATTAAGATCTTTAATTTTTCATTATTGATACAATATTATCTTTTCCCAATTTTTACCATTTTTAACCATTGCCCCTACTAATTTTATTAATAATTTAATTGTAAATTACAATTTTACCATCAATTTTTACAAAGGGCAGGGGGGGGCCCGAGGGTTTAAAGGCTTTGACTAGAAATCAGATGGGATCTTCCCGCGTAGGTTCGAATCCTACTCACTGCGACTCTCTAAAGCCTGTCATTTAGAGAAACTTAGGTGTCGTAGGAGAATAAGAAAAAAAATGCAAGTCACCGATCCCACCGGTTTGGGCATCAATTCAGTCCATTTAGTGTATAGCGACTATACTGGTCTCAATCATATTAATACTACTTACTATTCGTTGGATCCAGTCCTATTCACTGTGAAAAGATGATGTAATCGCCTTCAAAGTATATCCCTTTTACGTCACATGCGAGCTGATACCAGATGCATGGTAATGACGATGCCATTCATGGAATTATTGATTTTTTTTGCCATTACGTTTTTTTTTACTTCTCTCGATGAATGGAATGGAAAATATGCGCAGCAGGTATTATTACACTAATTAGAATAGTTATGATGATAAGAAACATTAAAATGCTAATAAAGAAAATGAATACGATAATGCTGCAATAATGATGGTATAAATAAAAGTAACAGTAATCACGATGATAATGATAATAACAATAAAAGATGATAATGACAATGATGATAATAATATGATAATAATTATCATATCATTATTTTTTTACTATTATCATTATTTAAAAGCATTATTTAATAGTATTAGTATAATCATTTTTTATCATTATATCTAAAGTTATTTGAAGCAAATGTACAAAATAATAAGGGTTATAATAAATAATAATAATTATTATTATTATTATCATCTTATTTAAATTTTTATCATTATTATTATTATTATTTATTATTATTATTATTAATCATCATATCATCATTATTATTATTTTTATGTAATAATAATAAAGGTGATAATAACAATGATGATGATGATGTATAATGATGATGAAATAAAGAGGCACGTCGCGTATCCCTTGGCAATATTAAGCCAAGGGATACGCGACGATGATGACTTATGATGATGATTATGATGATGATGATGATGGTGATGATGAGATGATGATGATAATGATAATAATAATAGTAATAATAATAATAATAATAATAATAATAATAATAATAACAATAATAATAATAATAATAATAATAGTAATAGTAATAATAATAGTAATAGTAATAATAATAATAGTAATAATATAATGTATAATATGTGCATGCCAGTCCCAGTGATACGCCACACTAAGCTTAAAATTGCCAAGGGATACGCGACGTGCCTCTACCACGCATGGCACAGTTGCAGCGCCCGCCTCGCCACGTCGACGAGGGCAGCCCCGCGAAACACGACGAACGAAGCCGAACGGCCCGCCTCCACGCCCTCTCACTCCTGCGGGCCAG
>NW_023663569.1:0-14792 GCF_015228065.2 Penaeus monodon | reverse complement strand
TAGGCCCCTTTAAGGGTGATCACTAAAGGGTTTGGCCCTCATTATTTCCACTTCTATCAAATTTTTTGTATTTTGGCGGGTTACCATTGTTACTGAAGGGGGCAAAAAAAGCTTTTTCAATCAGTTATCATACAAGTTACACCTATCTTAGTCCTCCCCCATAATCATCCCTCATTGTTTTCCTCTTCCATGATTATTCTCCTGATGATGCTTGTCCGACAAGGGTTCACAACACTCGGGGCTCTTTTTGCCAGCTCGAACATAAGGGTTAATTTCAAATATTTATTTTTGTTGGCCGGGGGGCATAGGGATGGTTTGCTAAAATTTCCAACTACTTTAGCTAAGCCCAGTTACCTCTCCGGGATATCCTGGCTGGCTATTCTGTCTGCCCGTGGCCCTGGTCTGCAGCAGCACCTTAAGGGCTCTTACCATATTTTTTTGAGGATGACTAAAAACTCTTTGCTGATGGGGGGGCTCATCACATCAACTTCCATTTAAGCCTCCCTACCAGGCTAGTTTTTTCGGGCTGGCTGTCTGTCTGCCCTGGTCTTTGTCTGAAAAGGGTTTTTCACTCAAGAAACCATGGGATCTTTTTCATCCTTTCCCGAGATCCCAAAAAACTGGGGCTGGTGAGAGGTTTCTGTTTTTGGCTTAATTTTAGAGGCCCTGGCCCTGTGGGGGCTATTCTTTCCCAGCAGCAGTTTCCTCAAAGTTTTTTGGGCTGGAGTATAACTATTACCCCCGATCCCGCCCCAAATGTGTCCCATGGCCAAGGGTCCAGTACTGGTTAGCTTTTCAAACCAAAAATGCAAAACCTTACGATTTTGTGCTTGAAAAACGAGGTGGGGAGGTTTAAATTTGTTGTGATGGATCGGCTTACCATAAGTCTCAATCTGCTAGACCAGCTCGAACTATAAGGGCCCCCAAAAGCATTGTACAAGAAAGTTTCTTTTTATCTTTGGGAGATGCACGCAATTTCCTGGAAGTGCAAATGACGAGGTTGACTAAAGATATTTTAAAGAAAGTTGCATTTTAAAAAACTGAATGCATTTGGGTTTTCCCCAAAGAAGCATCGTTTCGGAGGATTTTTGAAAATTTCCCTTCCAGAAAATCTACACCAAGGAGAACACCCTCGGGAAAGGAAAGTCTACAAAAAAGGGCAAAAAGGGTTTGGAATTTTGGAAAAACCAAGAAAAAAAAGGGGGGGAAAACCTCTATCGGGGAGGGCATAAGATCTGTCATCCTTAGATTTGATCTTTCCCGGGAGATAATTTAAACCCCCGGGCCCAATTCACTGGGGAGTAGGGGTTAAATCAGTGTTGCTCATTTCCTCACAAAAAGCACATGGGGGTAAAACCTTTAAATACTAGTTCCCACAAAAAAGCCATCCGGCCTCCCATGGGCACTCCTGTAACGAGTGTGCCTTTTCCTGATGCTAGAGGAGGGGGAACCTGCTCCCCGGCCGGGAAAAAAAGGAAAAAGTTTCTATCTTGTCCTCCGCAACCCCAAAAAAGACACACCTGAAGGGCTGAGATCTTTGGGATTATATGGGCGTGCACGTTTTGTACTATCCCAAAAAAACTCTGGTGTTATCCACCCCAAAAATTAGGGCGCTTTTTACCCTGGGGGTGGGGTTTCCCTTCCTATATTTCACAGATTGCTGTCCGTTCTTTTTAAAAATGGGGGTCAGTTGTTTTTCCCAAAGGATAGGATCTTTAGACATGAAAAGCTTTATCCCCTGGCGTTTTTTCCACACCCTTTGCTGTTCTTAATTTGCATGGCGCTACAGTTTCTTTCAAGGGCCGGAAAACTTTTTATCCAAAAGGGTATGCGACAGAAAAACCCCCTTTAACCAGTTTAAAAACCTCCCCTATTGTCCCTATGGTCCAGCAACTTGGCATCCCACCCTTCAATTGCCGGAAATGGGGCCCCTGTATATCTTCATACTTTGATCATCAGGATTTATGAAACCCCGCCCCAAAGTAGGTCCCCCAAAATTTGTGATTTAAATTTTCTTTTTTAAAAGATGCCCGTCTTCAATGGGGCGAAGGGCCTAAATCTATTTTTGGCCTCACTTTTTCCCTTGCAGCGGGCACGTGTGACTAGAAATCATTGAAGACAACTAATGATTTTCTCAAACTCTTATCTAGGCCTCTATCCCTGATTCCTTTTGGGGGGGTTGGGAAGCGGGGTTTTTCCCCCTTGATGGGGGGTCCCCGTTTTTCTTGTCACGAAATGATAATTTTGAAGTGGCAGGCGCTGGGGGCAAGTGCATCAGGGCTCGTTAGGAAAGGCGACAGGCTCTACTGAACCCGTGGCAATCTTTCATCCCCAGAAAAGCTGCATCCTTAGCTGTTGCTCTGCACGCCTACCTACCCTTTTCCCCTTTCCCAATTTCTGAAAACCCCTTTGAGCTTTCCCAGAGGCTCCCACATGCAGGCGAGCACCCAGTAGTTTTTTCAACTCATTAGCAGGACAAATATCATCATTCCGAATCCAAATTCAGGTAATCTCGGAAACTTTTGCCTCCCCCTACTATTTCTGTCTTTCTTTTCAGTCCCTGTGGAAAAAAAATTCGGGGTGGTGTTCTAAAATGCCATCATGAGGTAGCCCTCCCTAGCCACTGCCTTCCCTTTTAAACACTATAAACATCAATAGTGTCCAGTCATTGTCTGCAGTTTTTTGCAAAAATATATTTTATTCTTTTGGTATGACCTTCTTAAATTAGGGGCCAAAAGATGCCAAGAAGTGGGAAAAGGGGGACGCAAGGTGTGTGTAGGTGCCACGGTAGTTGAGCAGGTGTGGGTACAGGTTTCGGGGGTTAAAGGGGGTAGTATATTCGGTTGTGGTGTAAGTAACATATACTTAAACAGCAAGGAAAGCAGAGCCCAAAAAGAAAAAGGGTAAAAAAAAATTTGGTAACAGATAATCATTCTCACACAAAGGTGAGTGGTGTTAAAAAACCAATTTTGCACAAACACAGTAACAAAGGGTTTAATGAATTCTAGATTACAAATTAGGCAGGCAAAAGTATATTTTTTAGAAAAGAAGTAATTTTTTGAATTCACATTTACCGACTGCAGTGATCGCATTATGAAGATGGGGGTAAAATTTTCCTAGCTTTACTTTAATGGCCAGATTATTCTTCCTATAGTTTTCATTACAAGAATATTTTAAAATGCAACAAACAACAATAAAACAATGTACATCCCACACCCCAAAAGCATTGACGAGAAATGGACCAAAACCCGAATCATAAACTTGTAAAAAAAACCCTTTGATTCTTTTAAAGGGGGGGGCGAAAAAACTCACGGGGGAAAAAAGGGGGATCTTTCCGAAAATACCCCTTTAAAAGAAAAAAAATACCAAATTTTCCCTTACGATTTTAAAAAATATTACAGAAAGAAAAAACACTAAAAATCAAAAAAAAACCAATTAAAGGGGAGAAAAAAGCCAACCGAATGGCCAAAAAAAAAAAGGGGGTATACAATAAAAAAGCCCTTCAATTATCAGGGGAACGTTAAAAAGGGACGTTAAAAGAAACACTTACTGAGGCAAAAAAATAAGCTAAAAATCTATGCATATAAAAGACCCTTTAAAAATTCAAAAAGTTTTAAAAAAGGGAAAACCAAAACCGGGCCACAAAACAAGCCAAAAGCTAGCCTACAAAGGTATATAAGCAATTACAACAATATAAAACAAACGAAAAAACTAAACTAGAATTTTATGAAAATAAAATCTCCCCAAAAAAATCAAAAAATCAAAAAAACATGGGCCCAGACAATCCCAAGCTAAGAAAAAGAAGCAAAGGATGCACCGTAAAAGCGGGCCAAAAAAAAAACATACATCGAAAAAACACTAGAAAAAATTAAAAGAAAAATTAACTATGAAAAAAGTAAACCCGGCCGACGGAAGATCAAAACTCAGACAAAAAAAGCGAATATAAAGTTTTATTTAGGACACAGAAGGAAAAAAATCATATAAAAAAGCATTTTTTTGGCCAAAACATGGTAAAATAGCGTCCCTAATCCACAGACATAAAAAATCTACCCCATAGCGGACATAAGCATATAAAAAATTGACAAATAAAAAGGCCACGTTCAGTAAAAACGAAAGGATTGACATGAAATTACAAAGCAGCAAATGGTTACCACACTATAAGAGAAATTTTAATAATCTCATTTACACCCCACCTTGCCCCCAAAAATTAAATATTTGTTGGGTATCGTGGGAAAAGGGGTTTTTCATAAAAGTACATCAAAGTGATGATGCCGCAATGGTCAAAAAAAAAGGGCCCTGGATAGGGGACTTTTTTTCCCATTAAAAAAAAAAAACAAAAAGGGGCTATCTTTCCCTTAAACCCTAAAAAATGTGGGGTGTTAGAGGCAAGATCTGATCCTTAATCTTTGTTTCAATACTCAAAAAATTAGCTTTCAGTATTTACAACACCCAGTTCATAAAAAAGGCAAAAAATATGAGATGCAAACCCCGGTTCGACAACATCTCATGAAGATCCCTGGAAGACACAAAAAATACTGTCGGTAATAGCCTCAATTTATTACAGTACTCCCCCGTACATACAAATGCAAAATTTCAGTACTCAAGTGTGTATTATATATATATATATTATATAATAATATATATTTAATTATATATATATATATATATATATATATATATATATATATATATAAAATTAAAAAACATATATATATATTATAATTATATTTATATATAAATATTAATATATTAAAATACATATTAATTAATTATATATCTATATTAATATATATATAATATTTATTATATATATATTTAATATATATAATATAAAAAAATATTATATATTAATATCTTAAAATTTTTTATAATTTATATATATAAATTATAAAAACATATTAAATATTAAATCTATTATAATATATTTTCTTTTAATAAAAATTATATTTTTAAAAATTTATTAAATATATATATAATACTATATATATTTATATCATATTAATATTCATATAATAATATATGAATATAGTTTAAAAATCTTTATGATTATATGTAAATTATAAATTTTAAAAATAATATAATAATATATATATATTATTTTTTTTATATAATATTATATATATATATATATATATATTAAAAATCATCATAATAACGGATTCATGTTGACCCCGTGGACCTCTCCACCATCCTTCGCCTCCAAAACTCGATTACGTTTCTTTCCCACTTTACCTCGACAGCCCGCAAAATTTTTGATATTGTCCCAGTTTGTCTTCCTCTGTTTCCTATCCCCATCCTGTCACAAGTTTTTCTCAATATTTTATTTCTCTTACATGACAAAAAAACTTCATTTCCTCGTTCAAGATGCCAACAGTCGGTCTCCACAATTTTTTCTCTCAGCACTCCATCACTCCCCTTTTCTCTGCCCAGCAAATATGCAGCTTCGTCTGCAAACCACATTCAAAATTTTGTTTTTTTCTCGTCTATCCCTTCAACCCCCAACCTAAAACCCCATATGTGAAATTTTGGGAAAAACTAAGAGTTCAACAACCCCACTTTGCCCCCAAGGGTAATGCTTCGGTCTTTCCAGATGTTATTGAAGCAACTGGCGCTTTGGCAATGGTAATTCTTCTTTTACCCCCTTTGGAATCATCATAGTATTAGTTAAAACAGCCCCAAAAAATGAACTCTTTAAATTTTCCACAATCATTCCATTGATTGTAACATGTTCATCATTGTTCTTGCCGGTTTTTTTGAATCTTCATGATTTTATTTTTTCTTGGCTTTAAAAAAACAAGCCAGTTTTTTCCCGTTTGCTTCTCAACTTTATCTAGTATTTGTTGTAGTTCAGTGATCTGGGCAATCAAACTATATCCGGCGTCCTCGTTTGATATTTGTATCCCCCAACATCCACGTTCCTTCAAAATTCTCTAGGCCCCTCTATAATTGCTCAAAATAAAATTTAAAGAGGGCGGAGACAAAAAGAACCCTGTCTTACCCCTTGTTTGACTTAAACCCTTCTGTTAACCCAAAATGGTTTTTACAGCTGCTTGTTTTTGGTCATAAAAAGGTTTTTAGTTGGATGATTTTTTTTTGGGAAAACTTCTATCGTACATTTTTTCCAGGGTATCTGATACAGTATCAAAAGCTTCACAAAATCAAAAACCGGGTATAGGTCTTTTGATTTTCTCTGTTTTTTCTATGATAAATTTTTTAAATTTAGAATTGGGTTTCTGTCCCCTTTTCCAGGGCGAAAACCGCTTGTTCGTCTGCAATTTCCTCTTTTAAAATTTAACTTCATCTTTAGCAAAAATTTTTTCAAAAAAAAAAATTTTGCTGCTGTGCTTTTTTAAATGCAATTGTCCTTTTTGTAGCATTGGAGTGCGTCCCCTTTTTTTAGGTTGGGGAGTAAAACGATTTTACCCAGTTTCGGGCCATTTTTTTTCATTCCATATTTTTACAGTTTTTGTGAAAAGTTTTCAACCCTTTGCCAGATTCTTAATTGTTCTGCTGTTTTTTCATTTTTCCGGGGGCTCTTGTTATTTTTATTCTTTTAGGTTTTATACTTCGTCCGCAGGGGCGGTGGTTCACCTCCTGTCTTTGGTCAAATTTAGGTTGTTGAGATCTTTTTTTCTTTTTGTATAAGGGAAAATTTTGATTCCACTATTTTTGACTTCTTTTCCATCCATAAAAAAAATCCATTTCATTTTTGATAGTGTCATTGTAGGTTTAAAATTTTCGTGTGAGTTTCGTACCCTTTGGTAGGTTTTTATTGTCACTTTGATAGAACATTTTTTAAATTTCTTCAAGTTCTTTTTAAATATTTTTCCTTACTTGTCGCAAAAATCTTTGAAAATTTTTTATTTTTTTTTGTAAATTACTTTTTCACGGGTTTAAACCCTTTTTTTTTTAAAATCTTTTTTTTTCAATTTTATTGTGTTTTTTCAGATATCCAGGGAAATTTGTCTTTTTTTTTTTTTTTTGGCGATAGTTTTTAAACAGGCTCAGCAGGAGTTCTTTTCCTTCTTTCCCCTAATCATTTTGGATTTTATCATCTTTACATTGATTGAGTTTTAAAATTTGTTTTACCTGTAATTCGTAAGTTTTCAAGGTTTTTTAGCGAGCTTTAGAGGTGGTTGGACGCTCCATCTTTTTGAGTCTTATTTTAAAGTCGATAGTTAGTAGTTTGGGGTCACTGTTGCAGTCGGCACCAGGTCTTTTTGGCATTTTTTTTTGCAACTTTTCCATTTTTGGGTTTGCACAATGTAGCAATTTGGTTTTCGTGTTCTTTGTCTGGGAAACCAGTGTACAAATGTTGGGTGGTGTTGGAACAATTATTGGCATAACTAAATTATTTGTATACAGAATCAAAAATCTTTACCCTTTCATTTATACTCCAAAGGGCCCAATTTTCCACAGGTTAATTTTTAGATTATTTTTTCCTCTTTGCGTTGAGGTTTTCCCATGATTATTTTTTTAAATTTTGTTTGGGGTTGTGTCTAAAGTATCTTTGGGGAGAGTTTTTTAAAAAAATTTCCCTTCTTCATCACTTCAATATTGGTTTGGGGCAGCATTGTATAATCTAATTTATGGGTTTTGCTTGTTTCGACTTTTAAAAAGCGTCTTTATTGGCTGTCCCAATTATGCATTTTCAGTTTTTTTTTGTGAGAACCCTAGCAACTCCGTGGGCTATAATTTTTTTCTTTTTTTTCCCGAAAAAAGAACTGTCTTGTTTTTTTTAGTTTGAAACTTCCCTTCTTTTCCAATTGTCCACTTATTCCTAGTATTTGAATGTTGTATCTACCATTTCGTTCAAAGATGTAATTTTCCCATCTTTTCATTTTCCTTACGTTCCCCGTTCCGTTTTTTTGTGTTTCTTAATTTGGGCATGTTTTCTTTATCTTTTTTGTCTTCCCGATGCAGTTTAACATTTTCAACCTGGTTTCCCCCTGGGGCTAAAGCGCCCCTTGATAACCCACGCGACGGGGGAGTGGTAGAATTATCGTTTTTTGTATTTAATCATTGGGGGTAAGGGGTTTTTCAGGGGAAAAAAAAAAGTTTAGTGGGCCCCCCCGGCTCCTTCTCAACTCGCAGTCTCCAAAATAATAGGAGGGAACTCTTGCCCCTTTTAAAAAAGTTTCCCTGTAATACCCGACAAATTTTTTGGTGAAACCAGTAATAGTAGAAAGAAGGGTTTTTTTACCAGATATCCATGCCCCGCGCCCACAGTTTCACCGCAACCCTGGTATAGGGGCTAATAGGGTGCATCCTTGTTTAAGGGAACCCCGGGTGTGTTTAAATAATTATATATATATTATATAATATATATATATATATATAATAAAAATATAATATTTCATAACGATAATAATAATATATATATAATATTATATAAATAATATATATATATATTTTATATAAAATTTTATAATTACAATCGGGTATATTATATATTATATATATATTATATATATAATTTTTATATATATATAAATAAAATATTACTTACGTATAAATACAAATTAAAATATAAATATATATATATATAATTATAATATACTATTATATTACAATTTCGAATTTTATATATATTATATATATTATATATATATATTTTATATATTTATATATATAATTTTTAAAGTTATAAATATATTATTGTTATATATATATATAATAAATATATATATATATATTAATAAATATATTATAATAAAATATACATAGTATATATATATATATATATTAATTTTTATATTTAGATTATAATATAATTTTAGTTTTTTATATATATATTTTTAATTAATAATTAATTTTTTTTAATATTATATATAATATATATTATTTTTTTTATATATTTATATAAATTTCAATTTGTGTTGAAAAAAATGTAAACACAAAACAAAAGGGAGTAAAAAGTAAACTTTTATAAAATAAGCAGAAAGAATAAAAAAATCAAGCCCATAAAATAACTAAAATACACACAAAGCGCAAGGCAAAAAAATTAATTTTTAAAAAAGGTGCAAAAAACTGATAATCGGGAAACACAAAAAAAAATAAGAAAGAAAGACAATAAAAAAACAGAAAGAAAAGCAAAAAGCGGTAAAAAAAATTTAGTTTTAAACAAAAAATTAAATAGAAGAACAAATAAGGGGGGCCCCTCGGGTAAAAAAATAATTTTAAAAAAACCGATTAATAAAAAAAAAAAAAGAAAAGTTAATCGCTAAAAAAATATAATAACTAAATAAAAAAAAAAAACTTTAAAAGTAGACAGTAACTAGAAAAATGTTCCTAAGTAAAAGTGGGGCCTCAGAAAGGGAAAGGGTAAGACCGGGGGGTGAAGTCCTCCGCGTCTATACTTTTCCGTGGCCAGGATTGGGTAGGAGTAGGGTTTGGGGGGAAAAAAAAGGGAAAAGGAGCAAAGCTTTGGGGGCGAGGAAAAAGGGGTAGTAAAAAAAGAAATGGAGAAAAAAAAAAAACCCCTCATAGATCGGCTGTTTTGAGAGGAATCTTGAAGTATAAGGCAAAGATATAGAATAGGAAAGTCACTAGAGAGAGGAAAGAGTTAAAAGACCGTATAGAATAAGAGAATAGGAGTAAAGAACAACTGAAGTAACATGAAAAACAAGGCTAGGAAGAAAGAGAAAAATTAAAAAACCCTAAACCCTAAAAAACGGTTTGTGCAAAGACAGAAAGAGAAAGAATACACAGAGGAATGGAAAACGGGAAAAAAATGTGTAGAAGAAAGAAAATTAGAGCAGAAGTATATTTGGGCCAAAAAGGGGAAAAAAGAAAGGCAAAGACACAGAAGCTAGGAGAGGGAAAAACAAAGGCACAGAAAGTGGGAGAGAGAAAAGAAGAGACAGGGGCTAAAAGAGGGAAAGGGAAGGGGGAAAGGGGGTGAGGGAAGCCTGGTGGCCTCACGTGTACCTTTGTAACAAGAACAGATCTGCGTTTTACATCCTTTGACTTACCTTTCCCATTGGACCGTGATTTACATCTACACTATTTCTACAGAGTACGCTACTTTTTTCCTTATGTTCATACTTACCCTTGCCTATTTTGCTTTTTCGATTTGACTAAATTCCCCTTTGCTTTGTTTCCATCGTTTTTCTGTTTTGGTTTACGTTTTCCCTCGCGGATCCTTTCCTTCACTTTTTCGTCCTTTCCTATCAATTATTTCTTTTACGTATTTGTATATTTTTATTATTTTTTTTTTTTATGTATTTCTAAGCTTATTTTAAATCACCTTCATTGTTTTTAAAAGGAACAAACTGATTTGGGGGAATTTTCACCAAATATATAAGAGCAAGCCAGGTGGTCGTCGGAAGGGCTTTTATTTACGTGGGACAGACCCTTGGGAAAAATTTGGTTGGCGATCTTTTTCTTGTGCTGTGGGAAATTTTCTCTGAGGTATGGGGCGTTGTCTTGTATATTGTTGGGTTTGAAAGATTTTTGGAAATAAAAACATAATAGATTCACTTAAAATTGCCTTTTTTTTGTCGCCAGTGGTGTTATTTATTTTTTTTTTAGTGTGACTACGGGATCACACCCCAGAGTCCTCACCAAAAACGCCAAACCAATGGTATTTCCCTTTTGTTAGGTAACACGTAAAAAAATCAACGCTATAAATGCGGAGTTTAGATTATCCACGCAATTATTAATAATTTTTCTTTTTTATCATAATTTTCATCACGATTTCATTATTCACATTTTTATTGTTTTCATTATCCTATATTTTACTATTACTATTGTTGTTTTAAAAACTTAGATCATTATGACCGTCCCGTTATGATTAAATAATTTGTTGTTTTCATGATATTATTCCTATGAAATCATGATTTTTTTCATTAGCATTAATAGCTTTTCATTATCATTACAATTGACTTATCAGCATCGCCCTTATCACATTCTATTTTTTATTATTTTCATTTTAATTATCCCATAACCATACGCATTAGTATTTCCACCTTTAATATAAAATCACCAATTATATTTTCTCACTTTCTTTTTCACAATAAATTCGTCTTTGTGTTGTAGTACAGCTGTGTATATTGGTAATAAAGGCGCGAACAGAACAATGCGCGGAATTGCATCCAAGAGAGGCGTAGCTACGAAAATGACCCCCCCCCCCCATCTCTTTCCCTTCCCAACCCAGATCCCGGCTCTCCACCGTCAATCTTTTCTCTCCTTTCTTCTCTCTTCTCTCTCTCTCTCTCCTTCTCTCTTTCTCTCTCTCTCCTCTCTCTCTCTCTCTCTCTCCTTTTCCCTCCTTCTCTCTCCATCTCTCCTCTCTCCATGGTTTGATTTTGCATTTTTCAGCCCGAAAAAAGTCCATTTTATCCTTTAACTATATTTAAAAAAGGCGATGGTTTAGACGACTTTGTTAATTAAAAATAACTGGTCGCCCTACATCTTATAATATGAGAGTATTTTAAAATTACTTTTTTTTTTTCTCTAAATTTATTATTCGAAAAAAAAAACAAAAACCCGCACACCGACTGCAAAATATTTTAGGCAATACGTATTTGTTCAAAAAAAAATGAAACGTAATTTAAATTTAAAAGTAAAACAGAGAAAATTCCAGTAACGGGTGGATGTCTGGTTTGTTTTGCTGCCAGTGACAAATTTTAACATGCTGATTGCGCGGCCCTATACTCAGGCAAGTTTTTAAAACATTTTTGGATACAACTGTGTCGCTTTCAAAGATTAAAGAAAAATTGTTTTAAAATTCAGCTATTCACTTAAGAAAAAAAAATCATGATTTATTGTTTTTAAATGATTTGCGGTAGTTAAACGTCACCTTAGTTTAAAATATGATGTAGTCTTATATAAAAAAAATTTTAAAGAGATAATATCATAACTAACTGAAAAAAGCGGGGCTTGGTTGATGCTCGATCAGGGTTATTTGGGGAAATTTAAAAATTTGGGAAATTTAAAAATAACTTAATGAGGAAAATACATGTTAATTTAAAAAGTGTGTTGTTATGTGTTATGCTATGTTTTAAGCAAAGAAAATATATAAAGACCAATTGTGGACATTTGGGAAATTTTAAATTTTTAAAAGATATAAATAACAATCTCACTTTCAATTTTTTTATGCCCCCCAGCGGCCCAACTGCTAATTTTTCCACAATCAGAATCTTTACCTTTTTAGCTATATTTATTTTTTTCTTTTGCCTTTCGACGTCAATGGAATTTCACTGGGGATTTTTTTTTATGTATAAAAATTTATAAAAAAATGCAGACTTTTACGTTGAATACGATTGGGTGTATATTAAAAAAAAAATGAATAAAAAAAATAAGCAAATGGGGGGATAGGGGAAAAGAGAAAAATGCTCTTTTACCAATTTTTTATTTTGGCAAAATTGCATACAAAGTGGGGAATTTCATTTTTGGGAATCATAATCTTATTTAAACGATTAACGCTCATGTTTATTTTAAAGCCATTTGGTTGTTTTTTCTTCTCTTTTTTTTTTTTATCTCTTTATTTGTTTATGTTTCCCCTTTTCCACACAAGCTCATCAACCCCTAAAAAAAAACAGTGAAAAATTTTTTTTACGCTTATATATAAATTTTTTTTTTTAACAAAAGCTCGATATCTCTTCCACGGAAAAACATGTTGGCACAGCCCCTTTTTCAGGCTATGCTTTAGGGCTGTGAATTGTACCCAAAACCGCCAAAAAGAATGTTTTTAAAAATGGGGTTTTTTCGAGGGCTACAGTCGCAATATCAAATTTTATCATTCCCTTTTCTTAATTATTTCAAAAAAAAAAAATATATATATTTTTTTTTTCTTGTTTGTTTGTTTGTTTGTTTTTTTTTTTTTTTGTATCGTTTTCCTCTAATCATCAATTTTTATTTGTCTATTGTTTTGTTTTTTTTTTGTTCTTTTCCCCAAAATCATAGTAAGCATAGTAATGATTACTATATTTTTGTTTTATAGAGACAATGGATTGATTAATAATTTACTTTTTTTTTTCCCTTTTTTCATTTTAATTTTTATAAAATTCGATTTTTTTTTTTCGTATTGTTAATGAAAAAAAACAAAAAGCAATTCAATTTTGGATGACATTTTTTTTGTTAGAATATATACATTCAACATTTTTTTTCGTATTTTCATTACATTTTTTTTGTAATTACCTTCGGAAAAGTAATTTCAAAATCAAAAAGATTTATTAGATTGAAAATTTCATATCCTTTTATTCATGTGTTGTTGCGTTTTCATCTCTCATTTATAGGATTATCATCAGGTTAGAGAAAAAAAAAGAAAAACTAGAAAAAATAAATTTATATTCTAATGATAAAGGGGAAAATGTGTGATTATTTTTTTTAATAAAACATTAAATATAAAATTGGTAATGGGGAAATGATGATAATATAATGACATAATAATATGCTAATGGTGACGTTTATAATGGCAATAATATATTTATCATAACATAAAAATAAAGGTTTATGTAACCTTTATCAGGTGTTGTTATTGTCATGATTATTTTTTATTTAAATTTTTATTAAAATCATAAATCACATTATTTTTGCAGTTTTTAAGCCCGATGATTGATAAAAAAAAATAGATAAAAAGATGATCATGGTGATGATTGATATGTAATATGATGATAATTTATGGTGATGTAATTAAGATGGGGGTAGCAATGATGATATAATGCAAAATGAGAATGATAAAAAGAAAATGATAAAAATATAATAAAGCCATCAAATAGTATAAAAATAGAAGATGAATTAAAGATAAGGAAAAGGGGGAGGTGTAAAAAATGAAAAAATTTCGAAATCGTTTAATGATTATCATTATTATTATGATTATATAACTATTATTATTATTTTATTATTATTATTACTACTACTATATAACATCATTTTTTTTTTTTTATTTTTATTTTTCTTTATTTTTATTTTTATTATTATATTATATTATTATTATTATTATTATTATCTTTTTTATTATTGCTACATATTATCAACATCTTTATTATTAAATTTATTATTATTATTATTAATTATTATCATTGTTTTTGTTATTTTGTTAGTGTTATTTCATTTTTATTATTATTCCCAATATTCATTTTTTTAAATTATTATTTAAACATTATCATTATTGTTTAATTTTGTTACTATAATCTTACCATTATTAGTACTTTTATCGTTATCATCTTTATTATTTCATTATTATTATTAGCATTGTTTTTATCGATTTTTATCATTTTATTATATAAAATTTTTATTAGTTTTAGTATTTGTAATACTGCGCTACTATTTTATTAATTTTTATTATTTTTATTATTTTTATATTATTTTTATTTTTACATCATCAACCCAAAAATTCTTTATTATTATTAATAATACATCATCAATAACTTATTTTTTATTTTTAAATTATTTTATTATAATAAATTTAAAACCATTATATCCTCCCTACTAAGGGTACTAAAATTTTAAATATATAATCTTTATTACATTGCCATCATGATTTTTTTATCACCATTATTATTATCTTTATTATTACCATCATCATCATCATACATATCGTGTTATCTTTAAAAATTACTTTTGTCTTTAATTACCTTTACTACATATTGTTTTTTTTATTATCCACCATTTTTATTATTCCCCAATATTACCATTAACATTATATTATTGTTATTTCATTATTTTTTATTATTATTTTACTAAATTTTATTATTTTTTATTATGTTGCGTTTTATTTTTAATGTCATTTCAGGTTATGTTTATCATCATTTTTATATTTTTATTATCATCTTTTTTTTTTACTA
>NW_023663568.1:12500-14792 GCF_015228065.2 Penaeus monodon | reverse complement strand
ATTTTTAAATTATTATTTTATATATATACATAATATATATCACCCCAAGTCATCCGGGAAAAATAGAGATGGTGATCGATAAATAAAAATAAAAAAACACCGGGGGGAAGGCAAGGGAAAACCCACCGTTTAAAATTTCCAAGAAAATAGGGAAGCCCTGATCATCAAGCCGCGGTGGCCGAATGCTTAGAGCGTGGGGACCAAACTGTCAGACCCCAAACTGAGTTCGGGGTTTCGAGTCCCCGGCCGGCGCTTTGTTCCCGGGGAAAGGGAATTTCATCTCGATTGCCTACTAGCCACTGGGTGGGAAATCAGCCCAAGTCGTGCTGGTCCCAACCCCGGTAAAATGGGGAAATGATACCTAAAATGGTAACCCGACACTCTCCGGGGAAAAGGGAATGGGGACCCTCCCACGTACCCTCGAAGAGAACAACATAAAAAAAATAAAATTAAGGGATTAGCTGTGCCCCCGGCGGCTCAGACATCAACCTACCGTTAAAAGAAAAGATATATATATATATATATTTTATTAAACATATACGTGTTTTGTGTGGTTATAATATATATATTTAGTATATATATATTATATATATATATATATATAATATATATTTTTTTTTTTTTTTTTTTTTTTTTCTTTTCTTTGTCTTTTCTTTTCTTTTTTTTATATGCACATTAAACTACACACAACACACAAACCACACACACCACAAATATATTATATATTATATTTTAATATATTATATAAGGTGTGTGTGTGTGTGTGTGTGTTGTGGTTGTGTGTTGGTGTGTGTGTGTATATAATATAAAATTTATAATAATATATATATATAATAATATATATATTGGGCTGCATCCAAGCAACTTGGGGAGGGTCCCCCTTGGTACAACTGTTCAAAATACTCAGCCCAACGTTCATGAACCCTAACATGATCGAGATGATCCGTCCATCCGCTGATCGGACTGCCGTATCTGTGAGGAGGGCTTAGGGTTCAGTTTTCTCAGGGCTTTGGGAGGCAGGCGAAGGTCATTTACCAAGAAATGGCCTTCGACTCCTCAGCAAGATTCCTGATAGACTGTTCCTTGTCCCTTCTCAGCAGTGTCGAGCCTACGCACCATGGAACGAAGCAAGATTTGATTCCCTTTCACCCGAGCCTTGCAACACGCTTCTGGCCTCTAATGTCTCCAGGGGATGGTTTTCTCCCTTGCCTTGGGGGTACCCCAAGGGGATCCTGAGCTGCTCGAGTGTTACGCGCTTGAAGGACCCCACAGAGAAAAGGGCCCGTCAGGTTGTTGGGGTTTCTGTGAATCGGCAGAGATGCCGGGGGAAACCCCCACGGGACACCCCCTCCCCCCTTGTCTGCCCAAGAAAAACCACCTTAGGGGGGCCCACGGAGGGCGGGGTTTTTTTTAAAGTGGACCCGCGGGTTACCCAAAAGCACCCTAGGGTGGTGCCAAAATCAGCACCCCGGAAAACCTGCGTTCTAAAGGGATCCCCACCGTCTGACAAGAATGTGGTCGATCCCTTTGGCCACTTACCGTACGCTGACCAAGTCCAGCGATGCGGTTGGAGCGTGGACCAGACCAGAGACCCCTTTTTTCGGGGCCCCCTGCAAAGCCCCGGAAAAGGGAGGTTTTTCCGCGCGGGATCAGCTCCCGGGCCTGGGGGCCAAAGACATTCGTAGCCAGGGGTCAAGGATACCGCTTTGAAGTCGCCCGAACAAGCGAATGTCTCGCCGGGGGCAATCGTCTGCCACGATGCATTTGGCGTAAACCCCTCTTTCACATGGGTTTTTATAACTGGGAGGAGCGTATACAGCAAAAAAAGAGAAAAAGCCAAAGCAGCTTCGTCTCAATCCCATATACGCTCATAATGGTGTCACCTCGACTACCGGGGGTGAAGTCGACTGGAGAGGGTATGGAACCCTGGAGGTGGGGACCATCGCACGGCCCGCCAGTGTAGTGTAACCCCCACATGATCGTGCCGTACCAGGGGCTTTCACCCCTGGAGGGCGCCACCTCAACCCCAGTGCTTTTTAAATTTCCCCCATGCCCGAGGTAACCGTCATCCCTTTCCCAAAGGGCCCGGGTGTTCCAAGCGCCTACCCCGGAAAGACCCCCTGAGGTTAAAACCCCGGGTGGTCATCCGGGGGGCACGCCACCTCTGCCCCCCCCGCCAACACAGCCCCAAATAAAGGGGGTCGGCAGGCGTGGGGCCACCTATCCCTTGGGGTTCCCCAGGGCTTTCCCCAAAGCTTTATGGGGGTTTGGGGCCTGCCGGGGTCGGCGGGG
>NW_023663568.1:0-5000 GCF_015228065.2 Penaeus monodon | reverse complement strand
CTCCACCCAGGGCTGGGGGGGGGGGGGGGGGTGCCATAGGGAAGCGAGCTAGGTGGCCAATAGCCTGTTGGCGACCCCCGGTTTATGCAAGTAACAGGCCCCATGCCAGTCTCAGGGTGAAACCCGGGGTGGGAACGGGGTCCTGCCAAGTCCCCCGACCACGAAGGGACTTGTTACAAAAGGCACAAGGCGAGACCCAAAGGCATGGATACGTCCAGGTTTCGCTCCATAGAGAAAAAATGGAAGTATAAAGGGCCCTTTAAAGACACGTAGTTTGGGTCCTTCTCATAGGTACCGCATCCCCAAACGTCTGTTGACGAATTCAGGGCTCCTGTTGCCGACCAAACCCGTCTATGATTTCCCGGGCGCAACCCAGAGAATGGACTACGCTCCCAAAGGCATGTAAAACTTTCTTTAACTTAACGTCCTCACCGAAAGAGGCGATAAAAGGTTTTTCCCCTAACGGGCCCCCAAAGTCCCTGAATCTTGGTTTTGGGTCCAGGAGCCCTCTAGGCCTAGGGGCTTGCCATTGCTAAAGGATCAAGAGCCGCCACAAGTGACCCCAAAGGATCAGATAGGATGGAAACATCGTCGGCAAAGTAAAGGGTCCGAGCCCTTTAAAATTTGCCTAGTGTTGCCCCACACTGATTTTGGGCTAGTGTTTCTGCCCATTATCAGTCCATAAAAGTTGAAAAGTGTGGGTGCAAGGACAACCCTTGCCTCCCCTAAATTAAGGGGGAAGAAGTTGACATCCCCCCCCAACATTTTACAGCTTTTTCAGTACCAGTATAGGGGCTTGTATGGCCAATAATTGTGTCGGAATTCCTCTGAGCCCAGGACCCATAGCGTTCCCGAGCCCCGAGTCAAACACCTTCTTGGGTCGATGTGGGTCGGAACCCACGCCCAAAACTCCGACGGGTTCCACAATTACTCAAGCGCTAGTATACGGTCTAGTGGATTTCCCGGGAGTAAATCCAGACTGCCCCCGGTTCTGGGCCTCATAGGGGGTTTGCGGATTGTTTAAAGAAGAATGGGGCGAAAACCCTTCCCTGGTATGTGAGCAGTGTAATCCCACGGTATTTTGTACAGTCCCCGACCCCCTTTCCCCCTTCCAGAGAGGGATACCACCCCCCTCAGCAGGTCGGGGGGAATGGTACCAGCTCCCAAAGGCGTCAGGACTGAGCAGGCCCCGAGCCATTGGGTTTACCCCCAGCCTTTAGCAGTTTTAGCGGGAATCACATATGCCTGCAGCTTTCCCCTCTTCAACTTGGAAAACGCCAGCCCAAACCCCTGTTAGGGTAGGAGGTTTCCCGCTAATGCTGGGTCCCGGCACAGGCACTGGGCTTTCTTGATCCAAGCTAATGTTGGAGGGTTTTTCCTGGGACAAAATGTTTTAAAAAAAATCAGCCCAACGTTTAGAACCCCCAAAAGATCTGAGATAATCCTTTCCATCCTTGACGGGGCTGCACATCTGGGGAGGGTTAGGGTCGTTTTTTCCCGGGCTTGGTAGGCAGGGCAAAGGTATTAACAAAAAATGGCCCTTCGATCTCCTCAGAAGTTCCTGATGAACTCTTCCTTGTCCCTTCTCAGCAAATGTCTGAGCCCGAATGGAATGACGCAAAAATGATTCCTATTCAGCCGAGCCTTGCACCGCTTCAGTGGCCCCCAAGTTCCGGAAGGGAAATTTGCCTTTCCCTCGGCGTTTCGCCAAAGGACTGTTGGCTGCTTGAAGAACTACCACAGAGCAAGGGTCCATCAGGGGTTTTTGAGTTCTGTGAACGGTCACACTGCCATGTTGGAACCCCCGGGCACACTCCCCCCCTTAGTTGCCGGGGAAACACCCTTTGGGTGGCATGGAAAGGGCGGGGATTTTGAAGGGACCCGCAGGTTAGCCCAAAAAAAGGCCCATGGGGGTGCCACAAAATTTGGGACCCCGGGAAACCTGCATTTTTGGAGGATCATCCATACAAAAAGAATGTAGTCGATCTCCTTGGCCCCGTACCCATATTTCTGTACCAAGTCCCCGCGAGGGCCCTTGGAGCGCGGTACCAGGAGCCAAAGGGGCCTCATTTTCTGGGACCTGGGAAGTCCCGGGGAAGAGGCATTCTCGCTGCTGGGACAGCTCCCGACCATGGGGGCCCGAAAGACATTCGAGCCTACTCAGTCAAGCTGGATACCGCATTGAAGTCACCTAGAACAATGCGAATATCTCGCGGGGCAATTCTGCCACAGACAGTTTGGTGTAGAAGCGTCTTCACATCAATTTTTTAACATCGGTAGGAGCGTATACGCAATAAGAACATGAAACCAAAAACATGCTTCAGTCTCAGTGCAGAAAAGTCATCAACCGTGTCACCTCAAATACCGGGGCTGAAGTCGACGGAGATGGCTTGGCTACAACCCGGGGTGGTGACCATCGCTCGGGCCCCACCAGTAGTAGGGGGACCCACCCATCAGATCGTGCCCCTACCCGGTCTTTTCACCTCTGAGAGGACAGCCCCCCAATCCCCTCGCTTCAATTACTGCGATAGCAGAGGTAACCCCCATCCCGCCGCAAGGACCGGATGTTCCAATCACCTACCCGGAAAGCACGCCCGAGAAAGCCCGGGTGGGCATCCCGGGGGCACGCCCCCTCTGCGCCCCCCCACCTCGCCGCCCCCCCCGACACAGCCCCAAAAAAAGGGGGTCGGCAGGTGTGGGGGCCGCCCATCCGCCCGTGGGGTTCCCGGGGCTTTTTCCCCACAAGTTCATGGGGGTTGGCGCCGCCGGGGGGCAGGCGGGCGATCACTCTCGTTCCAAACCTGCACCCCGACATTTTCCCCCCCAGCGGGATCCACAGCCCGCCTTGCTTGTGGGTGGGGGGGCAACACCCCCCCCCCCAGTTTTCCCCTTTTAAAAAACGTTGCCCAAAGGGGCTTTTTTGGGGGGGGGATTTTTGGGACGGAGCCAGAGTGCGCCACCCCGGGGGCCATAGCTCCGACCTCTGGGGGCCCCCTGCTGCCTCGAGATCCCCCCCCCCCCCAATTATTTATTGTATTTTTTTTTTTTAACGGGGGTTTAGTTTGAGCCCCCGTGGTCACAAAATGGTACTTAATTATAGTTTTAGTTGAAAACTCTTCGATGAGACGTGGAGGGGCCTCATTCTTTGTCAGGAGAGGCTGGTGTTACTTTTTAGGTAATCCCTTCTCTCATTTTTCCCCGGGTTGGGACCAGCACTGACTTGGGTGGCTTGGCCACCCAGGGGTAGGTAGGGAACGAGGTGAAGTTCCAATATATATATTATTATATATATAATATATTAAATATATATATATATATATATTATATTTATTGTGAGTGTGTGGTGTGTGTGTTTATGTGTTTTGTGTTGTGTTTGGTTTTATAAATTTTTATCTTATAATAATAAATATTTATAGTTTTATAAAATTATTTTAATATTTTTTTATATTATATATATATAATTTTAAATATATATTTGATGTTCGGGTCCTCATAGAACAGTGATACAATCTACTTTCAATTTATGATAAGTAAACAACAACAGCAGCAACAGAAATAAACCCCCACACACACACACCACACACACCACACACACCCAACACAACAAACCACAACAAACACACAAAACAGAGGAGGTTAGGGGATCGGGGATTATATGTATATACATACATATATGTATAATTTTATATATATTAATATATAAATATATATAATATATATAATATTATATTATTTTGTGTGTGTGTTTGTGTGTGTGTTTTGTGGTGTTTTGATGTGTGTGTGTGTATTGTGTATATTTGTATAATATATAATATATATATATATACATATATATTTTATATATAAATATATATATTATATATATAATATGTATAAAATATATAATATATTATTTTTTATATATATATTATGTATACATATGTATTAACATTAAATTATTATATACAATATAAATTAGTAGAAGATAGTAGATAGATAGATAAAGTATAATGTATACTATAAAATATATTAATATATTTTAACAACACACACAATATTATTTATATATATATTATATTTTATATATAATAATATATATATATAATATTAAATATATGAAATCTTTTAACACATTAGATTTCTGTATTCTATTTTGAAAAAATGTTGAATATTTTGTGGACTCCAGCCATGGGAAAAAGGAAAAAAACTGGGGCGGGGGGGGGGGGGGGGGGGGGTTGTTTGATTATTTAAAATAAAACTGTCGCGCAAAAGCTAAGGCATTAGCGGCGAACCCTGGGATTAAATGTTGAAAAATTTTTAAAAACTATTAAAGGAGGGGGGCGGAGGGACAGGGCGCTTTTCCCCTTTTTCGGTGTTCCCCCTTAAAAACGTTTTCACTTTTTTCAATGAAAATTCCCCAAAGCTCAAAAAAGAAAAAAAAAATACCCGAGCTAATGCAATATACGGTCCATCCACATAAAACACTCACACACACACACTCAACACCACACACACACCACACACACCACACACCCACACACCACCACACAACATATATATATATATATATATATATAATATATATTAATTATAAATTTTATATTTTATAAAAAATATATATATAATATATATATATATAAATATATTATAAGGCCGGGGCCGAATGGTTTTGAGCGTCGGCTCAACACGTCAGACGGCAATCTGAAATCGGGGTTTGAGTCCCCGACCCCCGCGTTGTTCCCCCGGGCAAAGGAACCACCTTGATTTCTACCTACCATGGGGGGCAAGCCACCCAAATCAAATCTGTCCCCAAACCCGGATAAAAAAAGAGGAATAATTTCCCAAAAGGGACCACCCGGCACTCTCCGGGAAGGAACGGAGACCTACCGTAAAATCCCCCAAAAGCATCACAAACATGAAAAAACAAGAGTTCATGCTGGACACGGCGGCTCAGACATGAAAACCCCCCGTTAAAAGAAGATATTATATAAAATATATAATATAATATAATATATATATAT
>NW_023663567.1:10000-14793 GCF_015228065.2 Penaeus monodon | reverse complement strand
TATTATCATTATTATTATTATTATTATTATTTTTTTATTATTTATTATATATTATTATTATTATTATTATTATTATTATTATTACATTATTTTATTCATCATTATTATTGTTAATTTAATTATTAGTATTATTGCCAAAAAATATATAACTGTAATAATAACAATAATGATAATAATAAGTATAATTATAATAATACTAATTGTTATAATATTGTTATTAATATTATTATTGTTATTATTATCATTATTATTATTTTTACTGGTAGTATAATTGTAAAAATAATTATTATAACAGTAATAATTACAGTAATAACGATATTAGGTGGGTTAGATTATGTTATTTTATGTTAGCAAAGGTTTAGTTGGTTTATGATACGTTAGGATAGTTAAGGATATATTAAGTTTAGTTCGGTTAGATTTGGTTAGGCTAGGTTAGGTTTAGTTATCTTCGGTTGTATTATTATCATGATTATCATCAATATTATCATTATCATCATCATTATCATCATTATCATCATTATTGCAATTATTATCATCATTATTGCAATTATTATCATTATTATTGCAATTACTGCGGTTATAATATATAATTTTGCAACTATACTAATAACAACAACAATAATAATGGAAATAACAATAATAACAACAATAGTAACGATATTATAATAATTATTTATATCATTATTTTAATTAATATCGTAATTACAGTAATTGTTACTGTTATAATAATTATTTTTGCAATTATACTACTAGTAAAAATGATAATAATGATAATAATAACAATAATAATATTAATAACGATATTATAACGACTATTAACATTATTATTATACTTATTATTATTATTATTATTATTATTGTTATTATTACAGTTATAATATATGTTTTGGCAATAATACTAATAAAAAAAGTAATAATAATAATCATAATAAAAATAATAATGATAATGATAATAATAATAATAATAATAATAATAATAATAATAATAATAATAATAATAATAATAATAGTAATAATAATAATAATAATGATAATATTGATAATAATAATCATCAAATGTTATCAAAATTCTCTTTATTCTCACTTTTATCCTCATTATTTTCATGATTAATACGATTTTGGTAATTATTATCATTATTACCCTAATAATTGCCAATAATAATAATAATATTAATAGCGATATTATAACGACTATTAACATTATTATTATACTTATAATAATAATAATAATAATAATAATAATAATAATGATAATGTATAATAATAATAATAATAATAATAATAATAATAATATTAATAATAATAATAATAATAATAATAATAATAATAATAATAATAATAATAATAGTAATAATGATAATAATAATGATAATATTGATAATATTAATAATCATCAAATGTTATCAAAATTCTCTTTATTCTCACTTTTATCCTCATTATTGTCATGATTAATACGATTTTGGTAATTATTATCATTATTACCCTAATAATTGCCAAAATCATCAGAGAAATCGAAAAAACGTAATTTTGGAGTATATTCTCAAAAAGCTATATTTCGCTAGATTTTGCCACTTTTTCGACTTTTGGGAATTATTTTCTTTTACCTTTTTTATTATAAATGGAGACAATTCCTGTTATTACCATCATTATTATCATGATTATACTCAATATTATCATTATCATCATCATTATCATCATTATCATAATTATCATCATCATTATCATCATTATTGCAATTATTATCATCATTATTGCAATTATTATCATTATTATTGCAATTATTGCAGTTATATATAATTTTGCAACTATACTAAGAACAACAAAAATAATAATAGAAATAACAATAATAACAACAATAATAACGATATTATAATAATTATTTATATCATTATTTTAATTAATATCGTAATTACAGTAATTATTGCTGTTATAATAATTATTTTTGTAACTATACTAATAGTAAAAATGATAATAATGATAATAATAACAATGATAATATTAATAACGATATTATAACGACTATTAACATTATTATCATACATATTATTATTATTATTGTTATTATTACAGTTATAATATATGTTTTGGAAATAATAATAATAAAAAAAATAATAATAATAATAATAATAATTATTATAATAGTAATAATAATAATAATAATAATAATAATAATAATAATAATAATAATAATAATAATAATAATAGTAATAATAATAATAATAATGATAATATTGATATTATTAATAATCATCAAATGTTATCAAAATTCTCTTTATTCTCACTTTTATCCTCATTATTGTCATGATTTATACGATTTTGGTAATTATTATCATTATTACCCTAATAATTGCCAAAACCGTCAGAGAAATTTAAAAAACGTCATTTTGGAGTATACTCTCAAAAGGCTATATATCTCTAGATTTTGCCGCTTTTTAGACTTTTGGGAATTATTTTCCTTTACCTTTTTTTTTTATAAATGGAGACAATTCCTGTTATTATCATCATTATTATCATGATTATCATCAATATTATCATTATCATCATCATTATCATCATTATCATCATCATTATCATCATTATTGCAATTATTATCATCATTATTGCAATTATTATCATTATTATTGCAATTATTGCAGTTATAATATATAATTTTGCAACTATACTAATAACAACAACAATAATAATAGAAATAACAATGATAGATATTAATAACGGATATTATAACGACTATTACATTATTATTATACTTAGTATTATTATTATATTATTGTTATTATTACAGTTATAATATAAGTTTTGCAATAATACTATAAAAAAGTATAATAATAATAATAATATAATGCTAATAATAATTCATAATAATAATAATAATATAAGAATAATACAGTAATAATAATAATATAATAATTATATAATAATATAATAACACATACTTAATAATAATTTATTATTTGTTATTATAAAGTCTAAAATAATGATAATAAAAATAAATACATTACTAATAATGATAATAATAATCAGAATAATAATAATAAATACTAAATAAGACTAATAATAATAATAAATAGTGTTATAATAATAATATAATAAATAATATTTATATATTAAATAATCATCAAATGTTTATAAAAATTCTCTTTTTCTCACTTTCATCCTCATATAGTTGTCATGATTAATACGATTTTGGTAAGTATTATCATTAATTAACCCTAATTATTGCCAAAATGATCAGAAAAAATTGAAAAAACTCATTTTTGAGTATACTCTCCTAAGGCTTGTTTCGCTATTTTGCCACTTTTTCGACTTTTGGGAATTATTTTCTTTTACCTTTTTTTATTATAAATGGAGACAATCCTGTTATTATCAACATTATTATCATGATATCTCAATATTGATCATTATTTAGGTCAGGGAGTCATTAGGTCATCATTATCGTCATTTATCTATCATCATTATCCTCATTATTTGGACAAATGTAGTAGACTCAATCATATTGCACGGTTAATGTATCATTAAACAAAAATAAATACGAGTAAAAATAGACAATTATGTGAGAGATGATGGGGGGGGTGAATAATAGATAAAGAATATGTGTGCTAGACGTAGTAGCGATAACAGAATATCAAGCAAACAAGCTGAGAATGGAGAGGCTAGAATAGAAGTAACAATAATAGAATAACAATAATACACGATATTAATAAAGGAGATTAGTTTATATCATTATTTTAATTATATCGTAATTACGTAATTATTACTGTTATAATAATTAAGGTTTTGCAATTATACTACTAGTAAAAATGATATAAGGATAATAATAACAATAATGATCTTAATAACGAATCTTGTAACGACTATTAACATTATTGTATTATACCTTATTATTATTATTATTATTAGTTGGTTAGTTTTACAGTTACTAATATATGTTTTGGCAATGATACTATAAAGTAAGTACAAAAATAACGTACTAAGATGCAAGTGAATTGATACTATAGATAATAATGGAACACATACGATAATAATACATATGTCCATAATTAAGATCAATCAGAATAATAATATCTAATATATAAGTAATAATAATAATACTAATAAGAAAATAAGAATAATAAATAATAATAATAACAATACTAATACTAATTATTATTATTATTATTATATAGCTAATAATAAATACTTAATAATAGTATAATAGTACTAATATAATGACTAAGAATATCCATATAAATAATAATAATAATAATAATATAAAATTTAATAAAATTATTAATAATATATCTGAATCAGCACATGTGGTATCAAACTTCTCTCATTTATTTCACTTTTATCATACATTCATTATCATGATATGAATAGACGCATTCTGGTCAATTTTTACATTATTCACCAAGCTAAATCATTGCCACACATCATCAAAGAAATCGACAAAACGTCCATTTTGGAGTATACTCTCAAAAGGGCTATAATTTCGCTATATTTTGCCGCTTTTTAATCGAACTAATTTTGTGGAAATTTTCATATGATTAATCACCTTTGTTTGTTTTAGAACTTATATATGGACACAATTCCACTGAGTTATCAATCATGCATTATTTATCAGGTTATAATTCCATTACTATCGTTTACCATCCAATCATTTCATCATATCATCATTACATCTCATTATCATCATATAGTTGCAATATGTATCATGTATTGTCAATTCATTATCATTATTATTGCAGATTATTGCAGTTTATAATATATTATTTTTGTAACTAGTACTAATCACAACAACAACAATAATAGTAATA
>NW_023663567.1:2500-5000 GCF_015228065.2 Penaeus monodon | reverse complement strand
TGCACCAGCCGGATCTCGTCCTCCGTGGGGGGTTCCATGGGAGGTACGGCTGGAGCAGCCAAGACCGGGGAGGTAACAGAATGAATGGGGTCGGAACGGCGACCGTTAACATGTGCAGGCCGGATCTCGTCCTCCGAAGGATCCTCAACGGTAGGCGCGGCAGTATTTACCAAGATCGGTGCAATGTCAGAGATTCATCTTGCGGGAGGCAAAGGTGGGCGAGGAGCTAGATTCAAGCAGGTTGTGAGCGTCAGAGAGGGGAGCGCATGATAGCGTGTCGGCAACATTTTGCTCTGGGTAAATAAACAATGGTGACGTCAAACTCTGCTAGAACTTCAATTGCGCGGGCGCGTCGTCCATGAGGGTCCCTACCTTTAAATATGGACGTGAGGGGGGAATGATCAGTGTGCACTTCTATCTGATATCCAAGATTAGCTCTCGAAAGTGACGGAGGGCCCATGTGATACTTAGTAGTTCACGGTCCGTCGTATGATAGCGTTTCTCCGCTGAATTGAGGGCGCGACTTGCAAAAGCAATGGCTGTGTTTTTCCAGAATGGCCATGTTTCTGGTGGAGTACTGCCCCGAGTCCGAGGTTTGAGGCATCAGTGGTGAGGACAAAAGGCAAGCTGAAATCGGGGAAGGCTAAGAGTGGAGCCTTAATTAATTGCGACTTAAGAGTTGTAAATGTGGCTTTTTCCTCGTCTGTCCACTGCCAAATAGAATCCTTTTTAAGGAGATGATTAAGCAGTGTCGCGATGGACCTGTAATCTTGAATGAACGGCCTGTAAAAACCTGAAAGGCCTAAAAATGATCTCAATTCCTTCTGGTTCTTAGGTGTTGGAAAGTCGGCAATGGCTTTAACTTTTGAATCATTAGGTGCTATACCTTTAGATGACAAGGTATGGCCTAAGAATTCTAACTTAGATTTGAAGAACTGACACTTGCTAGGTTGAATAGTTAATCCTGCAGTTGATAGCCTATTGAAAACCTGATGCAATTTATTCTCGTGTTCAGAGAGGGAGGGCGAGCAAATTAAAATATCATTTAAATACACGATCGTTAATTAATCCTGATAGTACAAGTGACATTAATCTGCTAAATGTAAGAGAGGAATTGCGAAGGCCAAAAGGGCATACTAAAAATTCAAAGTGTCCCATATGAGTCGAGAAAGCCGTATATGGCACGCTCTCAGGAGCCACAGGGACTTGCAGGAAGCCTTTAGCAAGGTCAATAGTTGAAAAAATCTTATTATTAGAGCCAATGTCTTGTAACAGCAATCTAAGATTAGGAATTGGGATGGATTCTGGCACTGTTATTTTATTCAACTTGCGATAGTCGACCACTGGGCGGAAAGTATTATCCTTCTTTGGAACAAGGAGGAGGGGGGAGGCCCAGGGTGAATTGCTTGGTTGAATAAGATTCACATTGTTTTAACCTCCTTTTCCAAGCCCTGTCGCTTTGAATGAGGGATCTTATAACTTGATATGTATGAAGGCTTAGCATCAGGCTCGAGGGTAATGGAGTGTTGAAGCAATGTTGTTTTTCTGATAGGACGGTCCTTGGTTGGCAGTACGCTTGGGAGTTCTTTAAACAAGTTAATCAAAATATCATATCCTTCATGAAAATCTAAACTTTGCTTCAGAACATGATCAGAGCTCTGCTCGTCAGGGGCAGATGATGTTGCAGTGGCAGCAAAAACAGGGGCGGGAGCAGGTAAATCAAATTCGCAGATAGGCAAGTCTGTGAATTCATAGGATATTACAGGTACACCAGCGTTAATAGTCAATGGGACCAGGGTCAGATTAAATACATGCACCTGACATCTATTATCAGTAATATTATACAAGGAAGGTAATGTTGCACAACCTTTTACTCGTGTATTATCAGGTAATATCAAAGCAGTACCAGGAAGGAGAGTGAGGTGCAGAGAAGAGGTGACTATGGTCATGTGTGACTTCATAGATTGTCATTGCGGGTGTGAAGGGGTCGGTATGCGTCCATAGGCAAGAGGGAGTCCTTAACAGGTAATTCTGACCATTAAAAGTAATGCTATTACTGCGAGGGTAGAGGAAATTCCTGTACGGTATAAGAAATCATGACCCAACAAGATTCTTCTACGACAAACTTGTGAGCAAAAATTTCACTACCAAGAGAAATGTTAAGGACTTTGTTGCCTAAAGCTGATATCTTATCTCCTGTTATCCCACAAATGGTGGTTTGACTCGGTTGCAAATCTAATGATAATTCGAAATTCTGCAAAGTATCCAACGAGACCACAGAACAAGAAGATCCCCTGTCTAAGAAGAAATATGCAGGCTTGCCATTTAATATAGATGGAAGCAATGGCGGCTGAGTGATATCATTAGGGATGCAACTAATTGTGACAATGTGATGTGTTACCGGTATTGTTGCCGTGTCTGGGTGTTTTTGGCTTTTCCCTAAAAAAATGGCGGTTTGCTTGGCGTTGCCGGAGCAATCTGTACGTTTGACTCACCTGGT
>NW_023663566.1:0-2500 GCF_015228065.2 Penaeus monodon | reverse complement strand
GAGTAAGTAAAATGAAGATAATACTTGATATAAAGCCTGGCAGCTGAGTTGCCAGGCACGCTTGAGAAGCAGTAGGCAACTTTGACAAAACAAACTTAAATGAAACTCACGTATGGCTATGATCCGTGCGTCAGTCAGTGGGATTTGGTAGCATTGGCTATAAAGTGAACGTGTTAAACAGAATAGTAATGATAAAAAATATCAGGGACAAAGAAGTAAGCGTACTCGCCAGGCAGGCAAACTTGCTTCAAAAACTGCACACTATTGCACTAAAACACATTCACTAGACATCATCACTTTATCACACAATGCTTTTTTTTTTTCTTTAAAATAATGGACGCTTAAAACTACACAAAAAAGCGGACGTCATTTTTTCTTGGACACAACTTCATGGTAGATATCCAGATTTGGCAACACTCGGGTCCAAAAATCAAAAAACCACAATAATAACAATAAGTTCGGTTTCAGCGTCGTATTCATAACTCACGAAGATATCCTAAGATTCACGACTGTCACACACTATACAATCCTTCCTTGCCGGGCTTCGAAAAATCCACTCTATAATGCCCATAAGGTCGCAAATGCTTAAAACCCGAGCCAGTATGAGCGACCGGGGATGCGCTTGGCTCTGCAGTCGGCCAGAGTACTGGACGCCGCGGCACCAGGAGCCTCCTCACGCCGCTCGCCACACGGCGCGCTCGTTTCAGCCACGCTTCTGAGGGCTTGGTGTTTATATGCTTTCTTCGTAGATTCCACATTATGTCTACCGCAAGACCGATGACTTATAACGAATTTCTGTATACTAGCGCAAGCTTACGTAAAAATAGCCTTCAAGTTGCAACTATACGAGACCTTGTAACCTCAGATGCCGGCAGCGACCATACGCTCTAAGCCCCATTTAAATACATCAGAATAGCTTGCAAATATTCTATAACGGCCGTAATATCTTGCATTATATGAAGTTGGTTCCAAGTACATTCTTTTGTCGATTATTGATATAGTATCAATGCTACCCGGAGTGAAAATCAGCAAGATTTAGCTGAGCGTTGGGGTGGTACTGCCAGCAACTACCATGGGTTCACAATTTACAGCCCCGAACCATGGTTTATGTAGGCCTACGTGAAGGTGTATTTGTTTCCAATAACAGCCGTCTTATGAGTTAGTGACATATGCATAACTCGCACGCTATCATTATTTAAGAAGTCTCTGAGTAATTTTTAGGACACAAATACGTTGGAGCGAAAGGTATTTAATATGGTATTTTACCTAACTTTACAAGTTTTTTTTTTTTTTTTTGAGTTCTTGCAATCAAATTCCCCAAGTCAGTTTTAAAAACAGGCAGTTTTTTCAGAAAACTTTTAAAATTTAGTTTGCTTTACCCTATCTAGGTACCACTAGATAATTGCTGGCCCAGTTTTAGCACTTGTGCTGTCTGTATTTGGAGTTGATATTATGCGGATAATAAACGACTAGTATTGTAGGCCGTTTCAGGAAAGTGGGAAAAACCATTTTTAAGAACACGCTGCAGATTCATGTTAGTATGCCTAGTTTGCGTATCCATGTTGCGGAAAAGCAAGTGAAAGAAATGAGAATATTCAATTTATCAGAGAACCCGCCCTGCCTTAAACTATTTAGGGTAACTAAAAGTCACAGCTCGAAAATTGTATTTATTCGTTTAGTTCCAATATTCGTCCTACTCTGCTGAACAATGTCGTCGCAAATTAATGCACATACAGATATTCTAGTAAATGAAAACAGTACAGTAAAGGTTCATATTCAGCTATAGCAATAATAGTACAAATCGTCCAAGTGCGTATAATGATATTAATCATAAAGATATATACGTCTAATAATTCACATTAAAAAATAGTTATCGAAGACATTTGGCAGTTCAGCACATTCGCCAAGCTGAGATGAGCATCCGAGCAGCCATCGCTAACACTCCACGTATTTTCCACGATCTCGTCTAAAAGTTCCCATTTATTAATAATCTCTAAGTCATTATGGATTGAGGCAAGTCTTGAGTAGAGTTCATTCTGATAATCATAATAAGTTTGGAGGACTCTTAACAAACTTACTAGATATGCAAAGGACATTCGCCCCACGAAAAAGTGTAACAAACCATGTTTCCCGAGAGGTAAACTACAGATACTAGGAAGATCCGATATTTATCCGAATTTGAGAGGCCTGGGCATGGGGGTCTCGGTGACATAGTGTTGAATACAAGTGCGTTTGCAAACGTTTTGGCAATAGTTTAGCATTTTGTAGCTGTGAGGGTCAGCTGAAGTCATGGTGTGAAGTACTGAAGCTGATCACCGAACCTAAACCAGCGCACGCCAACGTGCAGGCATCGCTAACCTGCCTCGCATGGATATTTGATTTTTGGTTATATCTGTAGTGTGGATAGTTTTATTCTAAAGATGCACAGAGTATGATCCTAATAGAAAAACGAAATCCTATAGTTTGAATGAGAACCATAAGAAGCTTTGGGAAAACCTAA
>NW_023663565.1:0-14794 GCF_015228065.2 Penaeus monodon | reverse complement strand
GGGGGGGGGCGAAGAGGTTCCAACCTACAGTGTGTGTGTATGTGTGTTTTGTGGTGTGTTGTATTTTTTTGTGTGTGTTTTTGTGTGTGGTGTGTGAGGGTGTGTGGGTGTGGTTGGGGTGTGGTGTGTGGGGGTGTGTGGGTGTGTGGTGTGTGTGGGGGGTGTGGGTGTGTGTGTGTGTGTGTATGTGTATGGGGTGGGACTAATGCCCTTTCCCCCAGGGGAGTAGTTGTTTAGGTAAAAGGGTTTGGTGGTTCTCAACCCATCTGCACACTACATCGCCCGCGCTGAACCACGCGCGGAACACACACACACACACATATAAATTTATTTATATTAAAAAATTTATATAAAAAATTATATTATTATATTATATAAAAATATATAATATATATATTATATATAATTATAATATATTAATATATATATATTGTGTGTGTGTGTGGTTGTGGGGTGTGTGTGTGTGTGGTAGTGCCCTGGGAAAGACAAAAACTGCCCCCTGGGGTTTCCCTTTAAAACAAGGTAGACCCTAAAGCCCCCATGTCAGGGCGGGGTAAAGCTGTCGGCAGCGGGCAGTGGATATCTGGTGATAACCCCTTGGTTTACTGATTAGGTTTCACAAACAGATGTTGGCGTTTTGAGTGTAACTTTTCAGAGTGGCAGAGTATTTCTCCTATTTATTTGGGGGCTGCGATTTGAGAAGGAGCCTGGAGGATTCCCCCAACTTTTCTTTTCCCCTGACAAACTTCTACACAATGTTTTAAATACAGAATGAAATTTAAACACACCCCCCCACGTGGGTTATCAAGGGGCGCTTTGTTCAGTGGGAAACCAGGCTGAAATTTTTAAATAGCCCTGAAAAGAAAAGAGACAAAGAAAACATCTGCAATAAGAAACACATTAAAAATCAAAACGTGGAAACGAAAGGAAAAGAAAGAGATGGGTAAATTGATAGCTGTAAAAAAAGGATGTACAAATTAAAATATGGGAACAGGAGCCCCAATGGGAAAAAGTAATGGAATTTTCAAAACTAAAAAAACAAGACAGTTTTTTTTTCGGGAAAAAGAAAAAAGAAATTGTAGTCACGGGTTTGTATGATTCTCACGAAAAAAACTGAAAATGCACTAAGGGGTACGCCCAATAAATGATACTTTTTAAAAGTAAAATAATGCACCCCCAAAATTTTGAAGTATAAAGAAGGGAAAATTTTTATAAAACTCCAAGAAACTTAGACACAATCCCTAACAGGATGAAAAGTAATCATGGGGACCTCAACACCAAAGGGGAAAAAAGTCAAAAAAAATGACACCTGGGGAAAAATGGGCCTTTGGAGATAAAAAATGAAAGAGGTGAAGATTTTATTGAATTCGTAGTACAAATATCTAGTTAACCCAACACATTGTTAAAACACCCCCAAAGGGGACACTTGACACGGGGTTTTCACAGACAAAAGAACACGCAACCAAATTGACTACTTTGTGTTAAACCCAGAAAGAAAAATTTGTATAAAAAGCCAAGACAAGACCTGGTCCCGACTGCAACAGTGACCGCCAAACTAACTATCGATTTTAAAAAGTCAAAAGAGGAGTGTCAAACCCCCTCAAAAGCTCGACTACAAAACTCTTGATAACAATTAAAAAATTACAGTGTCAAAAAAATTTGAAATACTCAATCAAGTGAAGAGATAAAACCCCAAAATGAGTGTGAGAAGAAGGAAAAGAACTGCTGGGCGTGTTAAGAAAACTATCCCCAAAAAGGGAAAAAGGACAAATTCCCCGGTATCGAAGAAACTTTAAAGTAAAAATGAAACAAGAAGATGCCAAAACAAGGGATCAAAATCCATTAAAGAAGTAATTACAAAAAACAAAATACAAAATTCAAAGTTTATTGCGAAAAGAAAAAGGAAAAAATATTTAAATGAACTTTGCCAGGGGTTTGAAAACGTTTATCAATAAGACAATAAAGAACTACCAAAGGGTACGAAACATCACACGAAAAAATTTAACCTAAATGGACACTATCAAAACTGAAGATGGGATGTTTTTTGTGATGGAAAAAAAGTCAAAGATAGATGGAAAACAATAATTTCCAATCATCAAAAAGAATAAAAATTAAAAAACATTAATTAGACTCAGTGACAGCGAAGATGAACACGCCACTGCTAGACGAAGTTTTAAAAGCCATTTAAAAAATTAAAGAATAACAAAAGCCCCGGGGAAAAGATGAAATAACAGCAGAAAAAAATCAAGAAAGCTGGCGAAGTGTTTAATACTTCTTCTACAAATTTGTACGAAAATTTGGAATGAAGATGGGCCCGAATCTGGGGAAAATCAGTCTTTTCCCCATACCTAAAAAAGGTGATGCACTCCAATGCAAAAATACAGGACAATTGCATTAAAAAGTCACAGCAGAAAATTTTTGTTTAAAATTATTGCAAAGAATGAAGTTTAAAATTTAAAAAAGAAATTTCAGACGAACAAGCAGGGTTTTTGCCCTGGAAAAAATACCAGAAACCCGATTCTAAATCTAAAATTTATCATAGAAAAAACAGAGAACATCGAAAGACCCATACCCGTGTTTCATTTATTACGAAAAGCTTTGATACTGTTTTCACGAATCCCTGGGAAAAACTAAAAAATAGAAATTTTCCAAAAAACATAAACCAACTAATAAAAGCCATGTAGACCAACAAAAAGCAACTGTAAGAACCCCTTATGGGTTTTAAAAGAAGATTCGAAATCAGCCAAGGAGTACGACAAAGGCATTTTGTCTCCCCACCTTTTAAAAAATTTGAAGCAATTTTGAGAAGGGCCAGAGAATTTTGAAGGAACTATAAGTTGGAGAATACAAAATTCAAATCTAAGATACACCCATGAATAGTTTTAAATTTTAAAGAACGCTGTTGGGCATCTTGAAAAAAGGAAACTAAAGTTTATTTGGGCAGTGAGAGAAAAAAAAAGTAATGGAAAAAAATTGCCCACAGGGGTGGGGTAGGGAAAAAGAGGAAAAAGCAAACCGAAAACAAGCGAGCGACAACATCAAAAAATATTTGCGGGGTGTCGATGGTATAAGTGGAAAGAAAAGCGCAAGATCGAGTGAGTGGGGAAGGGTGGGAGAGAGGCCACGGCTGCTCAAACAGAGCATACCGTATTGATGACGATTGATATATATGTGTGTTTTTTTTAACACACACGCACACACACACACCCCCCCACACCAACACACACCACACACCCCACACACACACACACAACATAATATATATATAAATATTATATATATATATATATTATATAATACATATATATGTGTGTGTGGGTTTTCGTGTTTGTGTTTTGGGGGGTGTTTGTGGTTTTTTTTTTTTGTGTGTGTGTGTGTGGTCTGATCTACAAATCATCTATCTTTACCTGTATATCTATCTATCTCTATTATTTATATATATATTATATATATAATATATATATATATATAATATAAAAAATATTATAAAATTTTTCGGGAACTTTTGGTTACTTACAAAAAATCATTCTCAAGGCAACGTTGGAGAAAGTTTTGAAAATAAAAAACAAATATCCTAAAGGGGGCTTTGCAAGCCGAACACAAAAAAATAAAAAAAAAGAGCAAAATAGAAAAATAAAAAAAAGCATGACAAAAAAAAAAGTAAACAAAAAGATGAGGTTTACAAGCTTTAAACTAAAAAAAAAGCAAAAAAACAAGTAAGCAGGAACTAAAACAAGAAGAAGCTGACATAACTAAAAGCAAAAAATTTTCATGACTAGTACAAAAGGATCAAAAAAAATACTTTTAAAAAAAGAAATTAATGAAGGAAAAAACAAAAAAATTTAAACAAACGCATTGAAAATAAAAAAACAAAACCTTATGAGCACTACAACGGAAAAGGGTAGGGGTTTTTGAAACAAAGAGTGGTTAGAGCTTTTGGTTTTGAGTGTTTGGGCTATGGTGGTGTGAGTATGCTTTTCCCTGTGAGGAGCTGGGGGGGTATGGAGGCTTTTAAGACAAAAATTTTTGGGGATGGGGTGATCTGTTTTCCCGATAAGGAAAAGGCTGTTTTTGGGCCCTTGGATGCCCGTTTGGGCGGGAAAAACCCCGATGCTGGAGTCGGTTTGAGAGTTAGGTGGGTTTACCCTTTGATGCCTTACAGCTTCACACGATATTGTACACAAGGGTATTCGCCGTGGATTTCAAAAGGTTTTTAAATGTTTTTTGCTCTGAAAAAAAAATCTTAGTCTGATATATGGGCAGAAAACACTGATAGTTTATAATTTTAGTTTTTAATTTGGGGGGCTAGGTGAACCTGTGTAGATGATGGGGAAGTAAAGCAATTTTTTCCCGGGACCTAATGTGGAGCTGTATGTACCTTGAGGTCCACCGGTTTTAACTAATGTAAAAGAACATATGTACTTTTAAGATGTATACAAAAAACGGCCTAAAATGGCTAACTTCCCTTTTCTGGAAGAATTAATTATATTTCCCTTTTTTCGAAGCAACACTATTTTTTTTTCCCGTATACAGTTTTATATATTTTTTCTTATTCATGTTTTTTATTATTTTTAGTTTTTTTGAAAGGTGCTTTTCTTCCCCGTTTTAATCATTTACTTTTTAATACTCCATTCCACTAAATTTTATTCTTAAAAAATTACCCCGAACTATCAGTTAAGGGCATGTCGTTTTAGCCAATCAGAACCTTTTTAGGTCTGCCCCTTTATAGTGAGTTTAAGGGGGGGGGCATTTCACGGTCCCCACCCACGACGGGGAATACTCCCCTTTGACCCCCCACCCCCCCCCCTGCCCGCCCCGGTTTTCGTAAAAAATAATGGAAGCATGTTTTTTGGGGTGGTGTTGGCGCAAGTGGAAAAAACAGCAAAAGAGCATTTTTTTGTGGCCCAGGAAAAAATATATATTTTTAATAAATTAATACCGGTAATTAAATATGAAATCCCATGCTGCAGTCCAACCCCGAGCCTTTTAAAAATCTAACAATGAATATATGAACCTTTAAAAAAGCAAAACGATAAAAGTACACGTATATAAAGATAAAAGGAAAAAATTAGTTTAGAAAAAGGTAAAGAATGGATGATCAATTAGAACATTATCAATAAATACATTTTATGTAATTAATTAAAAACGTAGTTTAAAACGAGTGGCCGAGCTACCTTCCCGTTTTAAGTAGATATTATATTGATAGCGCGTCGGGGACGACCAGAGGCTACGTCAGGAGCGTTCATTTTTGACAATGGTGTTCAGAGTTTTACCCAAAAGTTCAGTAAAAAGTTTTGGGGAAACCCTTATTGTAAAGGGCTTCGGGGAAGACAGTTTCTCATTTTTTTAAGTCCAGTTTTAGCAAAATGGTAAGCTCGAGTGTGAGGGTGTTAACTAGATTACGTTTGTATGCAATGGGATGAATGAGAGAACTTTGAAAACAAACCAGTAAATGTGGGTTTTCTGTACATTGAAATGTCTGCCAGAGTGGTGGATGTACATGTCCAAAAAAGGCAATTTATGTCCTTTTCATACTCAACAGTGAATTTCATCTTCACTTGTTGTGGGTTGATGTAGTTAAGGAATTCCGGTACGTGTGTCAGTGATTTAGGGAAAGTACCACCAACATTTTTTTTTTTTTTTTTCTTTTTTATAAAGGTTTGACATGACCAGTTAGAAAGCCAGTTATGTGCATGAAGACAAAAATACGCTAGCAAACCAACTGCACATACAGTTGGTTATTAAAAATAAAATGGCAATCTTGGACTGACAGTTCAAGCATCTTTAGATTTTCTTTCGAAAAGCTTGTATTGTTTCGTCAGTCTGAAACTAATTGTTTATGCATACATTTATTGTTTCTTTAGGGGGATATTAGTAAATAATGAAACAATATCAAAACTGACCATGCAACACTTGTCAAAGCTGGTAGTATAAATACAAATATATGTATAATTATATATATATATATATATATATATATAATATATATATATTATATATATATATATAATATATATATGCGCGCGCGCGCGGTGTGTGTGTGCCTATCAATATCTATCTGTCTATATGTATATATGTATATATATATCATATATATACATACAGGCCTACACATGTATATGTATATATATATATATATATATATATTTATTTATTTATATGTGTATATATATATGTACACACACACACACACAACACACACACACACACACACACACACACACACACACACACACAACACACACCCACACACACACACACACAACATATATATATATATATATATATATATATATATATATAATGTATGTACGTATATAAGTGACATTTACTCTTTTGGACATTTTGTGACATGCTATGTCTGCACGTTAATCCAGGAAAGGCCATAATTTCATGTCGGCAACTCGTGTTTGTATCGTGTCCGAGCAACAGGCAGGTGATGGTGACGCAAAGCCCCGAGTCGACGAGGCAAGTCAGCTCCTCGCTTCTCTCACGGTCAGTGCTATTCTGGCTGTCACGGAGAACTAGTGTACATTCCTTGTGTTTTCTTCGGAGTCATTATGAGTGATTCAGAAATGGCTTTTTCTTTCATCATGGAATAACTTGCAAATGAAATAAAAGCGGTGTGAGACAAGGGACTGGACTGAATAAAAACAAGGTAACTAAATACTAAGAATACCGTGCATGCACTTTTTATGCCAAGGTATTTTATTCCATAATTGTTGAGATAATCTAACAAGAACGTTTCGAAAAAAAACGGTACATGACTATCCATGTTATTAAGAACTACGAAATATTATGATAACGATAAAAGAAAGAAAGAAAAATAAAATAGCAGGACTACTATCGTCGACATGATTGTAGTTAGTTTCGTCATCATCAATTTGGTTAGGCAAAAGGAAAATTATTATATTAATTATATTAGATTATTTCTTCCAAGACAACAAGCAAAAAACAAAAATATTGGCGGTTCGATATTTATGATGTTTGTTGTAATTATGAGAATTCGAGACAGTATTCATAATAAGAAGAATAAAGAAACAGCAGTAACAACCTTTACCATAACAATAATGGTAATAAAAAACAATAATGATACGATATGATAACTTAACATGATAATGTATTTATAAAAAAGTAGTGTTAATACTACTCATTTTTGTAATGATGCCGTAATACTGCGATAGTAATTTTATTACTTATAATGGTATTGATATAAGAGAACGAGGATACGAATGGCAATTATCATAGTAATGTAATAGTAATTATGTTAATAGTGATAACTATAAAAATTCAGTGCTACTAAATAGTAAATAAATACCAAAACATACTCATATAAAGATACATTACATGCATTAGTGAGTGCATTTTCTTTGTTTTCCTGTACACTCGTACAAAAAAAATTCTTTTGCTAACTCTGAAAGTGTTGGCCTACCTCTCAAAAAAGGATCATTTCGGCATCCACTCTATTTCCATTTGTGCAATTGTTATTTATTTACTACTTTCAGTATTATCATCATATTATTGTCTTTATTAATATTACCAATCTGCCACCAGACTACATGCGCCCCGTATGTAGTCTGGTGGCAACAACCATGGTAAAGATCTTGGAAACTCCTCGCATGAATATAAGGGACTATGGCCAGCAACTACTACATATTGATGTCAGGGAAGATGCGAAGGTGGCACTTACCTGAGTGACCGGCTGACGTTTGTCCTAGATGGTGCTCTGCATAGGAACGTCTGGCTAAAGGCGGATTGGCTATCGTCTCAGAGTTGGGGAGATTTAGCAGAATGCGATAAGGGGTTAGACCTTTCATCAGGCTATAGCGATACAGAGCATCTTCAGTAGCTAGCAATAATTAATCTTCAGTAGTAGAGATTATTGATTCATTCAGTCAGTTCTATAGATCTTATATATATATATATATATATATATAATATATATATATATATATATATATATATATGTACACATATATATATATATATATATAATATATATATATATTATATATATATATATATATATAATATATATATATATATATATAAACTCTACAGCTTTGTCATGCCTTATTAAACATTAACATAAATGCACTGCAGCAAAGGAATTTCACGTAAACACTACGCAGAGATTGACCACAGCTTTATTAGCACTCATAAAGGATTCTCTGGAAGTGCATGGTTTACCAGAATGCCGAGTTCTACGGTGCCAATCTTAGAGTAACTGTACCTACCCTCCAGATTCACTCTAAACCATTCATCAACCCCCCCAAATTTTCACTTAGACAGACATGTATGCCGTGGAACTTTACATTCGCTCTTTTCCTTTACTTTTCCGATTTTGCCATGATGCATTTGGGTACGTATGTACGCATGTAGAATTATGTATGTGTGTAAGTAAAAACATATGAACAGTACACAATATGATATGTGTGAGTTGGAATGACACACGCAGGTTTTGCAGAAATTGTTTTATTTAATACGTGTGGTCCCCGACTGTCCCTTTAGTTCAGTCCGTGTTTGTAAAAGGGGCATGGGTTTTCCCCTTTGTACAAAAAAAAATGGTTTGTAGCCCAGCCGTGTATGATCAAAGGCTAGGAGTACATTTTATACAAAAATCCACTCCCTTGAGCATCAAAGATGAAAAGTTTTCGGAAATAAAAAACCCCTGGGGAAGAATCCGGACCCAGACCCCAAAAGGCAGCTCCTGCGACGCTGGGGGCCCAAACCGTGTCGGTCTGTGCCGTTCCTTTCTGGGTCCATCATCTGCGGGGAGAGAGGGAGCTGATACAGGGGAACAGCTTGCCTCAAATTCTGTCCCCCGGGCATTAATCGACCGATATGAGGGGGTAGAGACAATCCCATTTTGACATGACTGTGGGGGCCCTCGATATGTGTGTGGGTGTGTGCGCGTCGTGCGTGCAACACACAAAAATATAAAAAAAAATGGGAATTCGGCAGTCTTACGAATCAGCAATGTTGGGGAGGAAAAAGGGACTCCCGGGAATTCCTATTTTTTGTTTATAGTTTTTTGTGTGTATGCACGCAAGCACGCGCACACACCACACAACACATATCGAAGGCCACCATCCAGTCAATGTCAACAATGGCATTGTCTCTAGCCACCCTCATATCGGTCGAGTTAATGCCTGGGCGACAGAATTGAGGAGCAAGCTGTTGCCCAGTATCATGCTCCCTCTCTCCACGCAGATGATGGACCCAAAGGAACGGTACAGACCGACACGGTTGGCACCAGCAGCGTCGCAGGAGCTGCCTTTGGGACTCTGGCTCCGGATTCTTCCTCAGGGTTGATTTCCGAAGACTTTTCATCTTATAGATGCTACAAGGTAGTGGATTATTTTGTATAAAATGTACTCCCGTAGCCTTTGATCATACACGGACTGGACTACAAAGCAGCATTTGTTTTGTACAAGGTGAACACCCATACCCTTTTGACAATACACGGCCCTGAACTACAGGCAGCAGTCGGGCACCACTATCGTATCTAAATAAGAAAAATTTTCTGCAAATCCGTGCGTGTGTGCATTCACACACTCACACATATGCATATGTGTGTACGTGTTAACATATGTGTGTACTGTACACACACATACATACATTCATAATGCGTACATACGTACCTAAATGCATACAGGGCAAAGTCGGAAATGTAGGAAACGAGCGAATGTAAAGTGTCCACGGCATACATAGTCTGTCTAAGTGAAATTTTGGGGTGGTTGATGAATGGTTTAGAGTGAATCTGGAGGGTAGGTACAGTTACTCTAAGATTGGCCCCGTAGAACTGGGCCCTTCTGGTAAACCATGCACTTCCAGAGAACCTTTTATGAGTGCTAATAAAAGCTGTGGTCAATCTCTGCGTGTTTTTACGTGAAATTCCTTGCTGCAGTGCATTATGTTAAGTTTAATAAGGCATGGACAAAAACTGTAGAGTTATATATATATAATTATATATATATATAAAATATATGACATAATATATATATATATATATATATATATATATATATATATATAAAATATATATATATATATTATATATATATATATATATATAAGATCTATAGAACTGACTGAATGAATCAATAAAAACTCTACTACTGAAGATTAATTATTGCTAGCTACTGAAGATTGCTCTGTATCGCTATAGCCTGATGAAAGGTCTAACCCCTTATCGCATTCTGCTAAATCTCCCCCCAAAATCTGAGACGATAGCCAAATCCGCCCTTTTGCCAGAGTTCCTATGCAGAAGCAACCATCTAAGGGACAAACGTCAAACCGGTCACTCAGGGTAAGTGCCACCTTTGGGATCTTCCCCGACATCAATATGTAGTAGTTGGCTGGCCATAGTCCCTTATATCATGCGAGGAGTTCCAAGATCTTTACCATGGTTTTGCCACCAGACTACATACGGGGCGCATGTAGTCTGGTGGCAGATTGGTAATATTAATAAAGACAATAATAATGATGATAATACTGAAAGTAGTAAATAAAATAACAATTGCACAAATGGAAATAGAGTGGATCCCGGGAAATGAGCCCTTTTTGAGAGTAGGCCAAACACTTTCAGAGTTAGCAAAAGAATTTTTTTTTTACGAGTGTACAGGAAAACAAAGAAAATTTGCCACTCACTAATGCATGTAAATGTATCTTTATATGAGTATGTTTGGTATTTATTTACTATTTGTAGGCAACTGAATTTTATAGTTATCACTATTAAACATAATTACTATTACATTACTATGATAATTGCCATTCGTATCCTCGTTCTTCTTAATATCAATACCATTATAAGTAATAAAATTACTATCGCAGTATTACGGCATCATTACAAAAATGAGTAGTATTAACATACTTTTTTATAAATACATTATCAGGTTTAAGTTATATATCGTATCATTATTGTTTTTATTACCATTATTTTTATGGTAAAGGTTGTTACTGCTGTTTTTTTATTCTCTATTATGAATACTGTCTCGAATTCTCATAATTACAACAAAACATAAATATCGAACCGCCAATATTTTTTTTTTGCTTGTTGTCTTGGAAGAAATAATTAATATAATTAATATAATAATTTCCTTTTGCCTAACCAAATTGATGATGACGAAAACTAACTACAATCATGTCGACGATAGTATCCTGCTATTTATTTTTCTTCTTTTCTTTTATCGTTATATAATATTTCGTAGTTCTTAATAACATGGATAGTCATGTACCGTTTTTTCGAAACGTTCTTGTTAGATTATCTCAACAAATTATGGAATAAAATACCTTTGGCATAAAAGGCATGCACGGGATTCTTAGTTTTTAGTTACCTTGTTTTATTCAGTCCAGTCACCTTGTCTCACCCCCGCTTTTATTTCATTTGCAAGTTATTCCATGATGAAAGGAAAAAGCCATTTCTGAATCACTCATAAATGACTCCGAGAAAACAAAAGGAATGTACACTAGTTCTCCGTGACAGCCAGAATAGCACTGACCGTGAGAGAAGCGAGGGAGTGACTTCCCTCGTCGACTCGGGGCTTTGCGTCACCATCACCTGCCGTTGCTCGGACAACGATACAAACACGAGTTGCCGACATGAAATTAGGCCTTTCCTGGATTAAAAGTGCAGACATAGCATGTACAAAAAAGTCCAAAAGAGTAAAGTCATTATATACGTACATACATATATTATATTATATATATATATATATATATATATATGTGTGTGTGTGTGTGTGTGTGTGGGGTGTGTGGTGTGTGTGTGTGTGTGTGTGTGTGTGTGTGTGTGTGTGTGTGTGTACATATATATTACACATATAAATAAATAAATAAAATATTATTATATATATATACATATATATATATATATATATATATATATTTTATAATATATATATATAACATATACAGTGTAGGCCTGATGTATATATATGAATATATATATACATATTACATTAGACAGATAGATATTGATAGGGACACACACACGCGCGCGCGCGCATAATTATATATAATATATATATATATATATATTTATATTATATATATATATATATATATATATAATTATACATATTTGTATTTATACTACCAGCTTTGAGAAGTGTTGTATGGTTAGTTTTGATATTGTTTCATTTTTTACTAATATCCCTCTGAAAGACACAATAGATGTATGCATAAACTATAGTTTCAGACTGACGAAACAATACAAGCTTTTTGAAAGAAAATCTAAGGAAGAGCTTGAACTGTCAGTCCAAGATTGCCATTTTATTTTTAATAACAAACTGTATGTGCAGTTGGTTTGCTAGCGTTTTTGTCTTCATGCACATAACTGGCTTTCAAAAACTGGTCATGTAAAAACCTTTATAAAAAAAAAAAAAAAAAAAAAAAATGTTGGTGGTACTTTCCCTAAATCACTGACACACGTCCCGGGAAATTTCCTTAACTACATTCAACCCACAACAAGTGAAGATGAAATTCACTTTTGAGTATGAAAAGGACATAAAAATTGCCTTTTTTTGGACATGAAACCCCCACCACTATGGCAACAGTTTTGACATTTCAAGTACAGAAAACCCACATTTACTGGTTGTTTTCAAAGTTCTCTTCATTCATCCCAATTTGCATAAAAACGAATCTAGTTAACACCCTCACACTCGAGCTTACCATATTTGTTTCAAACTGGACTTAAATAACTGAGAAACTGTCATTCATCCGAAGCCTTTACAATAACGGTTTCCCCCAAAAACATTTTATGATACATATATCGGTAAAAACTTGAACACCATGTCAACAATGAACGCTCCTGTAGCGTAGCCGTCTGGTCGTGCCCGACGCGCTATCAATATAATAGTTACGTTGAAACAGGAAGGTAGCTTGGCCCCTCGTTTTCAACTACGTTTTAATTAATTATCATCAAATGTATTATTGATAAAGTTCTCACATTAGATCACCATTTATTTACCATTTTCATCAACTAATTTAATTTCCGTTATTCATTTATATACGTGTACGTTTAAATTGTTATGCTCATTATAAAGGTTCATATATTCATGTGTATATGATATTTTAAAAAGGGTGACTGGTTGGACTGCAGCATAGGATTATCATAAATTAATTACCGGTTATTAATTTATTAAGAATATATATATTTCACTCGTGCCACAAGAAAATGCTCTTTTGCTGTTGTTTCTGACTTGCGCCAAACACCACCACAAAAAACATAGCTTCCGATTATTTTTACGAAATCGGGGCGGAGCAGGGGGAGGGTGGGGGGGTCAAACGGGTGAGTAGTCCAGCAGTCGTGGGTGTGACCGTAAAATGCCCCGCCCTTGAAACTCACTATAAGGGGGCACGACCTAAAACGGTTCTGTTTGGGGCTAAAGCGACATGCCCTTAAACCTGATAGTTCGGGGGTATATTTTTTAAGAAATAAAATTGAGTGGAATGGAGTATTAAAAAGTAAATGCATTAAAACGGGCAAGAAAAAGCACCTTGCAAAACATCTAGAAAAATAGATAAAAACATGAATAGAGAAAAAATATATAAAACTGTATACGGGAAAATAAAATAGTGTATGTTTCAGATAAAAGGGAAAAATATAATGTAATTCTTAACAGAAAAACGGAGTTAGCCATTTTAGGCCGTATTCGTATACATCTATACAAGTACATATGTTCGTTTACATATAGATTGAAAGCCAGGTGGACCTCAAGGTACATGACAGCTCCAACATTACGGTGCCGGAAAAATTGCTTTACTTCCCCATCATCTACACAGGTTCAAACCTAGCCTCCAATTAAAACATAAATATATAAAACTTATCAGTTTAATTCTGCCAAAATATCAGACAAGATTTTTTTTTCAGAGCAAAGAACATATTTCAAAACCTTTTTAAAAACCACGGCAGAATTTCCCCTTGTGTACAAAAAATACGTGTGATAGCGGGAAGGCATCATATATGGTTTAAAAACCCCCTAAATCTCAAAACACAGATCTCACAGCATCTGGGTATTTCCGACCAAAACTGGCATCCAAATGGCCAAAACAGCCTTTTTCCCTTATCAGGAAACAGATCACCCATCGCCAAAATTTTGTCTTAGAAGCACTCCATACCACCACCCGCTCCTCACCATGGAAAGCATACTCACAGCCCTCCATAGTCCAACACTCAGTAACAACGAAAGCTCACACCACTCTTATGCTTCTAAAACCTACCCTTTTACCGTATGTAGTGCTCATAAGGTTGTGTGTTTTATTTCAATGCGTTTCGTTTAATTTTCTTGTTTTTCATTCATTAATTTCTTGTTTTAACAGATTCTTTGATCCTTTTGTATAGTCAGTGAAATTTGTTTGCTTTTAGTTATGTCAAACTTCTTCTTGTATAGTACCTGCTGTACTTTTTTTATTGCTTTTTTTTTAGCTTTAAAGCTTGTAAAGCCCCATCTTTATGTTTACTTTATTTTTTTCATGCTTTTTGTTTATTTTTTTCTATGTTGTGCTCGTTTTATGTCTATGTTTTAGTGTTCGAGCTTGCAAAAACCCCATTTTAGGATATTTGTTTTTATTTTCAAAAAACTTCTCCCAACAGATTTCCTTTAGAATGGATTTATGTGAAAATAATCCGAAATGTTGCCTGAATAAAATATATAAAATATATATATATAATATTAATATATATATATATATTAATATATATATATATATATAAATATATAGAGATAGATAGATATACAGATAGATAGATAGATAGATATTGATAGATACAGACGCACAACACACACAC
>NW_023663564.1:12500-14794 GCF_015228065.2 Penaeus monodon | reverse complement strand
AAAATTATTGTACAAATAATTTTTTTCAAAAATGCGAATTATTGCCTTGTAAATAGGTATCTAGGAAATTAAATAAAAGAAGACATTAGAACGGCATTTTTAAATTGAATCTTATTCTTATACAGATTTCTCTCTAGTTTTGTCTTCGGTGATGATAAACCCTTAACAGACTAAATACGATCCATATACAGTTCGGCTACTCTGAAATCAGCCAGGCTTAGCGGAAGACATACAGCGGTAAAAATACCGTTGACCAACAGACTTCATCTTGGGCTGTAAGAGACTTTTACCCTCGTCAACCGAGATAGACGGTTTACCTACGTCTCCATGATACAAACATCTGTACTTTATGATCAACATGACAAAAACAACACCTCCACGCAACAGACGCTGCCAACACGGGTGGCTCGTCGGCCTTTTACACGGAATCTCATTTCAGAAGTGATGCGGCAAGGATTCAGCTCTTTGCTAGGCACATCCAAGGAATTTTGTTTTCCCTTGAAACATAATTACATAAATATAAAAAACATACACAAGATATATCTATTCAAACACACTGTATTTTATATCTACATATCTATCAGTCTATCTGTCTACATATATGTATGTGTGTATTTGCATCTACATACAAACATATATATATAATATATATATATATATATATATATATATATATTTTATATATATATATATATATATATATATATATTATATATATATATTATATATATATATATTATATATATGTATATTATATATATATATATATATATATATATATATATATATATATATATATATATATATGTCCTGGGTAAGACAATAAACTGCACCCTAGGGTGCCCTTGAACAAGGATAGCACCCTATTAGCTCCCTATACCAGGGTTGCGGTGAAACTGTCGGCAGCAGGGCAGTGGATATCGGGTGAAACACCTTCAGTTCTACTGATACTGGTTTCACCAAATAATATGTCTGGCGTATTACAGTGAAAATGTTTTAAAAGCGGCAGAGATAGTTCCTCTAATTAGTTGGAGACTGCGAGTTGAGAAGGAGCCTGGGGGATTCCACTCAACTTTTATTTTCTCCTGACAAACCTCTACACCAATGATTAAATACAAAAAACGATAATTCATACCACATCCCCCGTCGCGTGGGTTATCAAGGGGCGCGTTAGTTAGTGGGCAACCAGGCTGACAATGTTAAATATGCATCTGGAAGACAAAGAAGATAAAGAAAACAGGTCCAATTAAGAAAACACATTAAAAATCGGAACGTGGAACGTAAGGAAAATGAAAGAGATGGGTAAATTACATACTGTCTGTAACGAAATGGATAGATACAAACATTCAAATACTAGGAATCAGGAGACCAATTGGAAAAGTAATGGAAGTTCAAAAACTAAAGAAAACAAGACAGTTTTTTTTCTGGAAAAGAAGAAGGAAATTATAGTCACGGAGTGCTATGATTCTCACGAAAAAAACTGCAAATGCACTAATTGGGTACAGCCCAATAAATGATCGCATTTTATAAGTCAGAATAGAAGCAAATCCTCATAATATTAGTATCATACAATGCTACGCACACAACCAATATTGCAATGATGAAGAAATGGAATTTTTTATAACTCTCTCCAAGATACTTTAGACCCCAATCCCTAACAGAGATGTAAAAATAATCATGGGAGACCTCAACGCCAAAGTAGGAAAAAATAATCTAAAAAATGACACCTGTGGAAAATTCGGCCTTGGAGATATAAATGAAAGAGGTAAAGATTTTTGAATTCTGTAGTACAAATAATTTAGTTATAGCCAATACATTGTTCCAACACCACCCAAGACACTGTACACGGGGTTTTTCACCAGACAAAAGAACACGCAACCAAATTGACTACATTGTGCTGAACCAAAAATGGAAGAGTTGCATAAAAAATTCGAAAACAAGCCCTGGTGCCGACTGCAACAGTGCCCACCAACTACTAACTATCGACTTTAAAATAAGACTCAAAAGATGGAGCGCCCAAAACACACCTCTAAAGCTCGACTACAAAACTCTTGATAACAATTACAGAATTGCAGTGTCAAACAAATTTGAAATACTCAATCAATGTGAAGATGATAAAACACCAAATGAGTTGTGGGAAGAAGGAAAAGAACTCTTGCTGAGCACTGCTTAAGAAAAACTATCGCCAAAAAGAAAAGACAAATTCCCCCTGGATATCTGAAAAAACACTAAGTGAAATTGAAACAAGAAGATGCCTAAAATAAAAAGGTATCAATAATCCAGTTGAAAAAGTA
>NW_023663564.1:0-2500 GCF_015228065.2 Penaeus monodon | reverse complement strand
AATTCCATTTCTTCATCATTGCAATATTGGTTGGTGCGTAGCATTGTATGATACTAATATTATGAGGTTTTGCTTGTATTCTGACTTTTAAAATGCGATCATTTATTGGGCTGTACCCAATTAGTGCATTTGCAGTTTTTTCGTGAGAATCATAGCAACTCCGTGACTATAATTTCCTTCTTCTTTTCCAGAAAAAAGAAACTGTTTTGTTTTCTTTAGTTTGAAACTTCCATTACTTTTCCAATTGGTCTCACTGATTCCTAGTATTTGAATGTTGTATCTATCCATTTCGTTACAGACATTATGTAATTTACCCATTTCTTTCATTTTCCTTACGTTCCACGTTCCGATTTTTAATGTTTCTTAATTGGACCTGTTTTCTTTATCTTCTTTGTCTTCCAGATGCATATTTAACATGTCAGCCTGGTTGCCCACTAACTAACGCGCCCCTTGATAACCCACGCGACGGGCGATGTGGTATGAATTATCGTTTCTGTATTTAATCATTGGTGTAGAGGTTTGTCAGGAGAAAATAAAAGTTGAGTGGAATCCCCCAGGCTCCTTCTCAACTCGCAGTCTCCAACTAATTAGGAGGAAACTATCTCTGCCGCTTTTAAAACAGTTACACTGTAATACGCCAGACATATTATTTGGTGAAACCAGTAATCAGTAGAACTGAAGGTGTTTTCACCAGATATCCACTGCCCTGCTGCCGACAGTTTCACCGCAACCCTGGTATAGGGAGCTAATAGGGTGCTATCCTTGTTCAAGGGCACCCTAGGGTGCAGTTTATTGTCTTACCAGGACATATATATATATATATATATATATATATATATATATATATATATATATATATACATATATATATATATATATATATATATATATATATTATATATATATATATATATATATACATATATATATATATATATATATATATATATATATATATATATATATATATATATATATATATATATATATATATATATATATATATGTTTGTATGTAGATGCAAATACACACATACATATATGTAGACAGATAGACTGATAGATATGTAGATAATATATACAGTGTGTTTGAATAGATATATCTTGTGTATGTTTATATATTTATGTAATTATGTTTCAAGGGAAAACAAAATTCCTTGGATGTGCCTAGCAAAGAGCTGAATCCTTGCCGCATCACTTCTGAAATGAGATTCCGTGTAACAGGCCGACGAGCCACCCGTGTTGGCAGCGTCTGTTGCGTGGAGGTGTTGTTTTTGTCATGTTGATCATAAAGTACAGATGTTTGTATCATGGAGACGTAGGTAAACCGTCTATCTCGGTTGACGAGGGTAAAAGTCTCTTACAGCCCAAGATGAAGTCTGTTGGTCAAACGGTATTTTTACCGCTGTATGTCTTCCGCTAAGCCTGGCTGATTTCAGAGTAGCCGAACTGTATATGGAGTCGTATTTAGTCTGTTAAGGTTTATCATCAACCGAAGACAAAACTAGAGAGGAAATCTGTATAAGAATAAGATTCAATTAATAATGCCGTTCTAATGTCTTCTTTCATTTAATTTCCTAGATACCTATTTACAGTAGGCAATAATTCTGACATAATTATGTAAAAAAAAATTGCGTTTGACATTTAAGCATACGGAAAATATCTTTTACAAACTATATATATGAATAGTATTTATCGTACAATAAAATAAACAAAAGTAAATGAAAAGTTCGTCAGTTTTAGAGGCCATTCATCTTTCCCCCCTAAAACCAAAGGAAAATAAAACAAAATAATCGAAAGGTTACATTGTTTACGTATGCTTGTGCGTAAGTTTGTGAATATATCATATTATTTCATATACCTCTATCTATCTATCTACCTATCTATCTATATATATATATTTTATATGTGTGAGTGAGTGTGTGTGTGTGTGTGTGTGTGTGTGTGTGTGTGTGTGTGTGTGTGTGTGTGTGTGTGTGTGTGTGTGTGTGTATGTATGTATGTATGTGTGTGTGTATATGTATATATATTATATATATATATATATATATATATATATATATATATATATATATATATATATATATATATATAACATATATATATATATATATATATATATATATATATATATATATATATATATATATATATATATATGTATATGATCTCGTGATATCATTGCTCGCTTGCAAATGAGCAAGAGCAAGGAACGAGGCGAGCGACCTCGGCTGGACGAGTGTGCCAATGAAATCAGCCCTCTCATAGGACACTTTACTGTGCCTGAATATGGAATGCTCCTTAAATAGCCTTAAGGTTTCCCTGTACTGGGAGGGCTTCCGGGGCGCAGGCAGCCATCGGAGAAGAGCTCCCGGGGTCTTCTTCGTACCGCCAAGGCGGTGCAGGGGGGGGGAGGTCGGAGGAGTCGCTGGAAACATGGAATCTGCAAATTAACATAATGACTTTGTATGTCTTCCCTGGTCCCAAGCAATTCGTGATTT
>NW_023663563.1:12500-14795 GCF_015228065.2 Penaeus monodon | reverse complement strand
TCCCCTATTCATCCCCGCTGTCTTTTCCATATAAGGAAGCCTGTGCCAGGGGTAGTATACACTTCTCGAACCATCTCTCAGAAAAGAGAGGAGGCCCCGCTTCCTCCGCACCTCCCATCTGCAACACCAGGCCGGATGAGAGTTGATTTCCTGCTCGTTGTTCGTACTCTCAGACTCCTTCCTAAAGGACTTCACTTGCCGGCTTCAACCTGCCACACTGAGAACTACTCTCAACGTGGCCCTCTTCACCCTCTCAACTGCACCACACACACACACACACAAAACACACATATATATGTGTGTGCTACACATACACATACACACCCCACACACACAAAACACACACACACATATATATATATATAAATATATATATATATATATATATATATATATATATTTATATATATACATATATATATTTATTTACATATATTTATATATATGTATATTATTATTATTTTATATAAAATATATATTATATATATAATTATATTTTGTATATGTATTGATATGTAACAATAAATATATTTTAATGTATAAATGTATATATATATACATTAATGTATTAGATTATGTGTGTTTTATGTGTGTGTAGGGGTCGTCCCACTGGCCCCTCCACCCAGGGTTGTATCGAAAAGAGACAACTTGATGGTCAGGGCCCATTCACAGGAAAACGAGCTAGGTGCCCATATAGCCTGAGTTGGCGATCACAGATTATGCAAGAAAACAGGTACCATGCCAGTCTCACGGTGTAGCTGTTGGCTGGACACATGGTCCTGCCAGCTGTACCCCATGTCCGGCAAAGACAAGACTCCAAGGCACTAGATAGCATCCAGATTTGTTTCCCCATAGAGCAACTGGCATATCAATGCCTTGAAGGGACATGTAGTTTGGTCCTCCTGCATACGTACAGAATCTCCAAATGCTCTTTTTGATCGATTTCAGGTCGCCAGACCTATCCATCTGCTGATTTCCCCTAACGGCCTCCAAAGCCCTGAATCTTGGTCTTGGTCCAGGCCCAAGGGCTTCGCCTCATTGTTAAATGCATCAAGAGTCACCAGCAGGACTCCAGGGAGTCAGATAGGATAGCAAACATCACGGCAAAGTAAAGGTCTGAGCCCTTTTATATTGTCCAGTGTTGCCCCCACACTGACTTTGGCCAGTAGTCTCCCCATTACCCCAGTCCATACAGGGTTGAAAAGTTTTTGGTGCAAAGACACAGCCTTACCTCACCCCTGAATTAACATGGAAGAATTTGACGGGCCCCCCAACACACTTACAGCGCTTTCAGTACCGGTATATAGGTTTGCTATTAGGCCAATGATCTGTCGGAATTCCCTAAGTCTGAGGATCTCCCATAGCTATTCAACGGTGCCCCGGGAGTAAAACATTTTCTTGAGGTCGATGTAGGCGCAAGCAACCCACGACCAAACTCATGACGGCATTCCACAATTACTCAAAGCGTTAGTTTTTGGTCTAATGGGGATTTGACAGGAATGAATCCAGACTGCTCCAGTCTCTATGCCTTAGAAAGGTGGTTGCAGATTCGTTTCAGAAGAATGTGGGTGAAAACTTTGCAGTGACCACGCTCCTCAACAGGTCGGGGGGAAAATGGTACCAGACTGCTAGATGGCAGTCAAAACTGTATGCAAGCCCTGAGCCATAGGTTCACCCCACCTTTAGAAGTTCAGTGGGATATCACATATGCCTGCAACTTCCCACTCTTCCGCTTGGAAATCGCCATCCTAACCTCTGTTAGGTAGGAGGTTCCTTGCTGATGGGTGGGTCCGGCTCAGGTATTGTGACATCGCTTGCATCAAGCTAACTGTTGGAGGGTCTCCCTGTACAACTGCACAAAATCTCAGCCCAAAGTTCACAAACCCCAACATGAACTGTCAATCCACTGTTTGGACTGCAGTCATCTGCGAAGAGGGTTTAGAGTTCAGCTTTCTTGGTAGGCAGGGCGAAGGTCGTTACCAAGAAATGGCCTTAAAATTCCTCAGCAAGATTCCTGATGAACTGTTCCTGTCCCTTCTCAACAGCATCCGAGCCCTACATACCAAAGAGCGACACAAAAACTAAATTGCCATTCTGCCGAGCCATGCGACACGCTTCAGTGGCCTCCATTGTCTCCAGGGGGATGGAATTCTGCCTTGTCCTCGGCTTATGCCAATGGACCCCTGGGCTGCTTCTGGTGTTTTGCGCTTGAAGAAACCCCACAGAACAACTGAGTCCATCAGGTTGACAAGTTCTGTGGGAAACATCGAGACTGCCATGGTGAATCCAATGGCA
>NW_023663563.1:2500-7500 GCF_015228065.2 Penaeus monodon | reverse complement strand
CACTGCAAAGTTTTCACCCACATTCTTCTGAAACGAATCTGCAACCACCTACTAAGGCATTAGAGACTGGAGCAGTCTGGATTCATTCCTGTCAAATCCACATTAGACCAAAAACTAACGCTTTGAGTAATTGTGGAATGCCGTCATGAGTTTGGTCGTGGGTTGCTTGCAGCCTACATCGACCTCAAGAAGATGTTTGACTCGGTGCACCGTGAATCGCTATGGGAGATCGTAAGACTCAGGGGAATTCCGACGCAGATTATTGGCCTAATAGCAAACCTATATACCGGTACTGAAAGCGCTGTAAGGTGTGTTGGGGGCCTGTCAAACTTCTTCCATGTTAATTCAGGGGTGAGGTAAGGCTGTGTCTTTGCACCAACACTTTTCAACACCTGTATGGACTGGATAATGGGGAGAGCTACTAGCCAAAGTCAGTGTGGAGCAACACTGGACAATATCAAGGTCTCAGACCTTGACTTTGCCGATGATGTTGCTATCCTATCTGACTCCCTGGAGTCACTGCTGGTGACTCTTGATGCATTTAGCAATGAGGCAAAGCCCTTAGGCCTGGACCAAGACCAAGATTCAGGACTTTGGAGGCCTGTTAGGGGAAATCAGCAGATGGATAGGTCTGGCGACATGAAATCGATCAACAAGAGCATTTGGAGATGTCTGTACGTATGCAGGAGGACCAAGCTACATGTCTTCAAGGCATTGATACTGCCAGTTTTGCTCTATGGAAGCAAAATCTGGATGCTATCTAGTGCCTTGGAGTCTTGTCTTTGCCGGATCATGGGATACAGCTGGCAGGACCATGTGTCCAGCCAACAGCTACACCGTGAGACTGGCATGGTACCTGTTACTTGCATAATCTGTGATCGCCAACTCAGGCTATATGGGCACCTAGCTCGTTTTCCTGTGAATGACCCTGACCATCAAGTTGTCTCTTTGCGATACAACCTGGTGGAGGGGGCCAGTGGGACGACCCATACACACACATATACACACATATATCTAATACATATATATGTATATATATATACATTTATACATTATATATATTATATTGTATACATATGCATATAATATACATATATATATATATATATATATATATATATATATATATATATATATATATATATATACATATATATAAATATATATATTATATATTATATATATATATATATATATATATATATATATATGTGTGTGTGTGTGTGTGTGTGTGTGTGTGTGTATGTGTATGTGTAGCACACACATATATATGTGTGTGTGTGTGTGTGTGGTGTGGTGCAGTTGAGAGGGTGAGAGGGCCACGTGAGAGTAGTTCTCAGTGCATGGCAGGTTGAAGACCGGCAAGTGAGGAGTCACTTTAGGAGAGGAGTCGTGGTAGAAGGTACGAACGAACGACGCAGGAAGTCAATCTCTCCATCCAGGCACTGGGTGTTGCAGATGGGAGGGTGCGGAGGAACAGCAAGGTGGCAACTCCTCTCTTTTCCTGGAGAGGATGGTTCGAGAAGTGTATGTACATACCACTGTGCACAGGCTTCCTGTATATGGAAATTGATCAGCAGAGGGATGAACTAGGGTGTCTAAGAAAGGGAGCTTGTTATCATCCTCCTATTCCACCTTGAAATCGTTGGAAGGAGGAGGAGGGTCATGAGGCCAGAGAGCATAGATGAGACATATTTCATCAAACCGAAGGACGAAGGGAGATAGAGGGTTGAGGCTCAGACTCGAAGAATTCCATGAACGGGTTTGCCAAGACTGGAGACAGGGGAGAGCCCATTGCACCACCGAATGTCTGAGAGTAGAAGCGACCCTCAAAGGAAAAGGAAAGCGAGAACGTCATCAAACGGGACCTTGGTGAACAGGGGGCGACATCCAAGCTCATCATGATCGCCGGCGAGACACCACGGACACGGAGAGGACTTCGCCAAGCAAGCTGCAGGAGGGTGCGTTACAGATCCCCGGGAGGAGATAATGGGGTGCAGAGGCACAGCCAGTTGATGACCTTGAACCTTGAAACATTCGTCTCTGGAAAATAGGGTGCTAACTCTTTCAGGCGACGGTGGAAGGTAGCAGCATGCGTTCTCGGGGTCGCTGGCTGGGGACATAGGTGGAGGCATCATCCAACAAGTCACGGGCCTTCTGCAGGTAGGAGGCACGGCGTGGACCCCCACTGAGTTACCCTGTCAGAAGGCAAAAATAGTGACATCCTCCCTGTGGAGTCAGGGAGGATGTCACAGTGGCTTTTCTCCTGCAGTAAGCTCCTCGCCTCCTTTCGACCTGATCTAACTATATATATATATATATATATATATATAGTTAGATCAGGTCGAAAGGAGGCGAGGAGCTTACTGCAGGAGAAAAGCCACTGTGACATCCTCCCTGACTCCACAGGGAGGATGTCACTATCTTGCCTTCTGACAAGGGTAACTCAGTGGGGGTCCACGGCCGTGCCTCCTACCTGCAGAAGGCCCGTGACTTGTTGGATGATGCCTCCACCTATGTCCCCAGCCAGCGACCCCGAGAACGCATTGCTGCTACCTTCCACCGTCGCCTGAAAGAGTTAGCACCCTATTTTCCAGAGACGAATGTTCAAGGTTCAAGGTCATCAACTGGCTGTGCCTCTGCACCCCATTATCTCCTCCCGGGGATCTGTAACGCACCCTCCTGCAGCTTGCTTGGCGAAGTCTCTCCGTGTCCGTGGGTGTCTCGCCGGCGATCATGATGAGCTTGGATGTCGCCCCCTGTTCACCAAGGTCCCGTTTGATGACGTTCTCGCTTTCCTTCAGAGGAGGCTTCCTGCAGAGGATCTTCGTCTCCATCTGCCCACCGCTGAATCTTCTGTGTGTGGAGTCTAATTCCTTTTCCTTTGAGGGTCGCTTCTACTCTCAGACATTCGGTGGTGCAATGGGCTCTCCCCTGTCTCCAGTCTTGGCAAACCCGTTCATGGAATTCTTCGAGTCTGAGCCTCAACCCTCTATCTCCCTTCGTCCTTCGGTTTGATGAAATATGTCATCATCTATGCTCTCTGGCCTCATGACCCTCCTCCTCCTTCCAACGATTTCAAGGTGGAATAGGAGGATGATAACAAGCTCCCTTTCTTAGACACCCTAGTTCATCCCTCTGCTGATCATTTTCCATATACAGGAAGCCTGTGCACAGTGGTATGTAATACACTTCTCGAAAACCATCCTCTCCAGGAAAAGAGAGGAGTTGCCACCTTGCTGTTCCTCCGCACCCTCCCATCTGAAAACACCCAGTGCCTGGATGGAGAGATTGACTTCCTGCGTCGTTCGTTCGTACCTTCTACCACGACTCCTCTCCTAAAGTGACTCCTCACTTGCCGGTCTTAAACCTGCCATGCACTGAGAACTACTCTCACGTGGCCCTCTTCACCCTCTCAACTGCACCACACACACACACACACAACACACATATATATGTGTGTGCTACACATACACATAACAAAACACCCCACAAAACACACACACCCCACACCATATATATATATGTATATATATATATATATATATATATATATATATATATATATATATATAAAATATATATGTATATGTATATGCATAGTATACAATAAAATATATATAATGTAAATGTATATATATATACATATTATGATTAGATATAGGGTGTTATGTTGTGTGTATGGGTCGTCCCATGGCCCCTCCACCCAGGGTTGTATCGCAAAGAGACAACTTGATGGTCAGGGTCATTCACAGGAAAACGAGCTAGGTGCCCATATAGTCTGAGTTAGTGATCTCAGATTGTGCAAGTAACAGGTACCATGCCAGTCTCACGGTGTAACCGTTGGCTGGACACATGGTCCTGCCAGCTGTACCCCATGATCCGGCAAAGACGAGACTCCAAGGCATTAGATAGCGTTCAGGTTTTGCTTCCATAGAGCAAAACTGGCAGTATCAATGCCTTGAAGACATGTACTTGGTCCTCCTGCATACGTACAGACATCCCCAAAATGCTCTTGTTGATCGATTTCATGTCGCCAGACCTATCCATCTGCCTGATTTCCCCTAACAGGCCTCCAAAGTCCTGAATCTTGGTCTTGGGGTCCAGGCCTAAGGGCTTTGCCTCATTGCTAAATGCATCAAGAGTCACCAGCAGGGGACTCCAGGGAGTCAGATAGGATAGCAACATCATCGGCAAAGTAAAGGTCTGAGCCCTTGATATTGTCCAGTGTTGCTCCACACTGACTTTGGCTATAGCTCCCCCATTATCCAGTCCATACAGGTGTTGAAAAGTGTTGGGGCAAAGACACAGCCTTACCTCACCCCTGAATTAACATGGAAGAAGTTTGACAGGCCCCAACACACCTTACAGCGCTTTCAGTACCGGTATATAGGTTTGCTATTGGGCCCAAATAATCTGCGTGGGAAATTCCCCTGAGTCTTACGATCTCCCATAGCGATTCACGGTGCACGAGTCAAACATCTTCTTGAGGTCGATGTAGGCTGCAAGCAACCCACGACCAAACTCATGACGGCATTCCACAATTACTCAAAGCGTTAGTTTTTGGTCTAATGTGGATTTGACGGGAAATTTGAACCAGACTGCTCCAGTCTCTAATGCCTTAGTAGTGTTGCAGATTCGTTTCAGAAGAATGTGGGTTTGAAAACTTTGCAGTGACCACGCTCCTCAACGGGTTTCAGGGGGAAATGGTACCAGACTGCTAGATGGCAGTCAAAACTGTATGCAAGCCCTGAGCCATAGGTTCACCCCAGCCTTTAGAAGTTCAGTAGGGATATCACATATGCCTGCAACTTTCCCATTTCTTCAGCTTGGAAATCGCCATCCCTAACCTCTGTTAGGGTAGGAGGTTCCTTGCTGATGGGTGGGTCCGGCTCGGGTATTGTGACATCGCTTGCATCCAAGCTAACTTTTTGGAGTGTCTACCTGGTACAACTGCACAAAATACTCAGCCCAACGTTCACAAACCCCAACATGAAAAC
>NW_023663562.1:0-14796 GCF_015228065.2 Penaeus monodon | reverse complement strand
ACCGAAAACCCCAGATCCCAAAAAAAAACCCGGGGTTCCTTTTGACTTTGAGAAATTTATAATGCCGTGTCCAATCTATCCCGGATTTCTTAGACAAATTTTGTCTTCCCCGAGGCCATGTTTCACAGAACTGTCAATAGGCCGCCGCGCCGTATGGCCACGCCCCTGGCAAACACGAAGTGTCGGGAAAAAAAAAATTCACGCTGTTGGCACATAAAAGTTTCACATTGCAAAGGAAACTCAAAATTATATTGATAAAATGTATATAATAAGGAATTTTAACGTACAAAGGTGTAAAATATGAATAGTGTATTATTGATAAATATATATAGACGACATAAATGTTTCCACACGCACATACGAACGCACGCGCTGTTGTTGTGATGTTTGTAGATTGTATTTCTACCTTCGATATTTCTGTTACCAGAGGTGAGCGCTTTGTTTACTTACATTTTTGTAATCGTATGTATTGCTTTTCTTACCATACTAACCATTTTTTGATACTCCGGAATACATATTTATATAGATTTTCGGATGATATTTTATTTTCTTAGAAAGATGATTACTTTATTTTACATTTTGAACAGGTGCTATATAGGGTTATATTTTTACACTAAGATAAGGAAACATTGTAAAATATCGAGTTTACCCTACAAAGTTCATTTTTCTTTGTTCCCCCACAATGCATTCTCTTTAATTAAAGGGTACGCTGTTATATTTCACTGTTACTGTTATTTTAATAGTTTTGATCCATTTGTTACAATGGAAAATTCTTGGTGTGACATATTGTCTGTTTGATTTTGCTCACGTGTATCAGCTGATGCTGACTCGGCTAAACCCAAGTCCTTACCCCCCGTGGTGCCCAGCCACAGCAGTAAACCTTCCGGGCGACAATTGCAACTTCTCGCACCGGGGCGGGGCGCGAACCGCGACCCTCGGATGAGGGGCCCGACACGTTACCTCCTTTACTACCCGGAGGCTAGTACAATGGATTAAGACTGGATTAAATCCATAATGGATTTTTTAATGAAGAAACCAATATGTATTTTTTTTGTTTCTGGAGAGATTCTTTAAATTTCCCGGTTTTATGCAAGTTTGGAGAAAGACGAACCATATATGCTTGTAATATATGTGATCTGAGTAGATGTTAAAAATTTTTAAAAATATCCAGTGTTAAACCCTGATACTATAACCATAACCAAAAGAGAGAGAACAAAGACAAGTGCCTGGTAACTGCTTGAAAGAGGTTAGTAAAATTCCTTTAAATACCAGAAGTAAGAAAGAACATTCAGCTGTACTAATATCAATAATAAAATTATAAAATACTATAGATCTGATTACAGAACAATAACAAAGTAATCATTGAGAACACATTGGAAAATCATGGTTTAAAAGAATATCTTTTTCACAGCTAGTGGCGACCCCGTGGCCTTGGATACCATTCAGTGTTTCTCTCTTGTTATTTAGGATTTTAACCATTCAAGAGTAAGGTTATTACTGCTAAAATGAGGGTTTAAAAAAAAAAAAAATATAATATATATAATGCATAAATATAAAACTACTCAGATCGTATATAATGACATGAATATACAATTTGTTTGTTTGTCAAAAGTAGTTTTTAGTCCTACAAGAAATCAGTTATATGAATCTTTTTTGTTTTTTCATTCCCAAATAGAACAATTGTTTCTTTTTTTAGGAATGTTTTTTTGTTTTCCTGTTTTGTTGTTTTGTTCTTCATGAGATGTCCTTTGGGGAGATGACCAGATGTAAAGCAGATGCCATCTTTTGGATTCCTCTGAACTGATACAGCGAAGATATGAAGAAAAATGAGAAAAGTCGTACAGACAAAGGATTCAAAAAGGGAAGACATGAGAAAAGGACAGCTTAGACTACACACCTCAGTGGAGAAAGGACGTCTGTGTCAATTAAGGTTTTAGTTGTAAAAGTTTAATGATTTAAAATTTCAATATATAAAGAAATGTAAGATTATTAATTGTTTGATATTACCCTTCTCTCAGTTACCTCTAAGACTGAAATTTGACATCAGCAACCCCCTTATGATTATTGTATTTTATAGTGGGGTTCATCAAGAGTATGACTTAGGTAATAATACAGGAGAGCTCACACTTGCCGTTATTTTATAGTGCCCCCTCTAGATAAAGCCCGAGTGGATTTCCAGTAGAAAGGGAACTAGTGGCTTTGACAGAAAGAGAAAAGGAGACAGTACAATACAAGCGAGGGCCTCAGATGACGTTTTTATCTCACTGGGGGGTCAAACTTTTCACTCCTAGCCCAGCACCCGCTCAATATACAGTGACTGGATTGGGCCATGTCTCGCCCTGATAGCAGACAGCAGGCACATCTGCGACCCCCGACCGAGTCCCTATTAGTCGACAGCAAACTGGAAATCTTTTATTCACTTAACCTTGCCATTTGCGACCGCCAAGTGAGTTTGGCACAGAGAATTCCACTTCCGAAGGGCTAGCTAAACCTAATATGCTATATCACTAACAGACTAATCCTGAAAATATATTGGTTCAGTTTGAATGCGATTGGTTTGGTATACCGCTGCCCCTTCCCGATGTCCGCGCAAGTTCCCAGCGGCGAGAAAATTCGGAGGTCCTCATTCGAACAGCACGGACTGCTTCTGCATTTTCAGGAATGACGCACCCCAAATCGTTGCAATTCGCATCACCGTTGAAACAGCCGTAAGAAGCAAATATGTAAATAAATCATTAATAGCAGCTTTCATTTCTTTACTTTTTTAATACGATCACATAATAAAGGATTATGATAAATTTTACCAATATAATAATGATGTTAGAAATAATGAATAAGAGCCATGAAAATTTATAATTCACCAGGGGAAACTCTCATTATCTTGCTCTTATCAGTACCCTCATGCAACATAAAAATGCATGATCATGTTACTGTAAACATCATGCGTGTTTCTATCTGGCCTTGATTTATCATATCCATTTTTCTCTCCTTTTTTTTTTACTATCCGTTTCGGTATATAGTTAGCCCCATACATCAGTTTCAAAGTTTATATACTATGTTATTTCTTGATGTCTTTGAGGGCATCACTATCAGCATTTTAATAATTAATTCGAATACAGGAACGTTTTATAATATTCTCAAGATAAAGAAATATTATTAACGTTAAATCAATTAATACTTGACTAACTGAGGATTGTAGTCATGTTATATGACATAACTCTGAGCTAGATACATGCATCAGCCATTAATTACTACAGTAAGACGAGTCAGCCTATGATTTCAGAAAGGATAATATTACCTGAAAAGCTTGATCAGTAGGCTTGGTAATTTAAGACAGCCTCTCTGTCTTCTGAGAAATAATTAACAAAGCAAAATTTGTTTGCATAGAATTAGAAGAATTTTAAGGTTAACAAAGCGATTTTACATTTTCTGCGGATACCAATATTCAGTGCAAAATCCATCAAATTGATTAATCAAATAAATAACATTTAAGATTATAAACATTTATTCATTCATTAGTCTCTGTCTGTTAATGGATCTCTTTGTTTCACTATCTGTCCACGCTCACAATCCATCCCACACACACACGCACACCACACACGCACACACTCACACACACACACACACACACACACACACACACACACACACACACACACACACACACATATACACACAACACACACACACACACACACACACACACACACACACACACACACACACACACACACACACACACACACACACATATATATATATATATATATATATATATATATATATATATATATATATATATGTATATATACACATATATACACACACACACACACACATACGTATAGATAGATAGATAAATAGATAGATAGATAGATAGATAGATAGATAGAAGGGTGCCGCCTGCCGAGACGCTCGTAGATCCAGCGAAGGACCAGGAACTCACCAATACAGTCGCCCCAGGATGCAGTGGAAGGACGCCACCTGCCTGAATGCCCGCAGATCTAGTCAAACTCTAGGAGCTCGTCACCACAGGTATCAGCCGCCCTGAGATGCCGAAGAGGACGCCTCCTGCCCAGACGCCCGTAGATCCAGACGAAGATTACGAGACGTGTGAACGAGCAAACAGCCGAGAAGGACCTGGACGAGATCTGCGAAGATGTGTGGATGAGTACGCCGCCCGAGTTAAACCTGGACAAGGACAACGCGGAAGTCTAGACGAATCCGAAGTCAAGGAGGACCTGTGTGAGACCTTCGAGGACGTGTGGGACGTCGAAGACGGATGGATTATACCAAGGACCAGGAAGAGAGGAGAGGGACGAGCAGCCACGAGAGACCTGCCAATCAGCACCAGCCAAAGTTGGGTCACCCTTGAGGCAAATCTAAGGCGCCTCGAGAGCGGGGCGTGAGTAGGGGGCGAGCAATGTACTGTGTACAAAAGCACGATTTGTAACTCAAGCGAGTTAAGAACCAACCTTCAGCGAGAGCTTAGATGACGATTTTATCTGCCCTCGTCGGACCCGCAGTTCGTGCCCAGCGGTACTGTGCGGAGATCCCCAAACCACAGCCTTGTGGCGCAGGCGGGCACGAACCCCCGCGCTCACGCTTCCCCAAAGAAATCGCTGGGGTTTGATCCCTTCATGTGTAGTTCTTTTCTTTAATAAAGATCAAGCCGTTTATACAACTAGACACCCCTTGCAGCCATGACTAAGGCATCTGTGCCTTTTTAATAATAGAAAATATATATATATATATAAAAAATTATATATATAATAATATAATAAATACAAAATATAGTGTGTAAATACAAAAAACACACACACCCCACCACACACACACACAACACACACACACACACACACACCCCAAAAAAAAACACATATATATATATAAAATATATATAATATAAATATAATTATAATATATAAAATATATATATATATATATATATATTTAAAATATAATTTTTTTTTTTTTTATATATATATAAAATACAGAAATATATTAAAAATATAAATATTATAAAAAAAAAAAACCCCCAACCCCCCCCCCCCCCCCCCCCCCCTCTCCCCCCCCCCCCCCCCCTTAAAAAAACAAAGGGGTGACAAAATATATAATATTAATATATATATAATATATTTTAATAATTAATATATACAAATACATACACCCACACCAACACACACACACACACACACACACCACACCACACACACACACACCAAAAAACCCACAATATAATTACAGAACTTTTAAAAGTATGTGTGTAATATGTTAGATTTTAATTATAATATTATATATAATCTTTTCCATCATCACAAGGGGCTAACACGAGCCGCACCCCCCTTCGTTTCCAGCACGAGGATCCCTCGAGGGAGTCCGGGCAGGCACAGGGCCCCATTTTAATTCCTCGCAAAAGGTTCGTCGGGCCCCCAACCCATGATCTCCTGGGTCGCCCCACAGGCTCCTCCCCCCGGGGTTTGTCTTGCGGGGAGACAACCGTGGGCAGGGTGCCATAGGGAAGTGAGCTAGATGGCCATATAGCCTGAGTTGGCGATCCCAGTTTAGCAAGTAACAGGTCCCAGCCAGTCCACGGTGTAACCGCCGGTTGGACACGGGGTCCTGCCAACTGACCCATGACGGCAAAGGGGACTTGTTACAAAAGGCATCAAGGCGGACCCCAAGACACGGATAGCGTCCAGGTTCGCTTCCAAGAGCAAAACGGCAGTATAAAGGGCCCTAAAATATGAGTTGGTCCTTTTTTATAGGTACGACATTTCAAAATGCTCTTTTGATCGAGTTCATGGCTCCTGTCCCAGACCAACCGTCTACTGTTCCGGGGTTGAAACCCCAGAGTTGGATACGTACCAAGGTATGTAAAATTTCTGTGACTTAAACGTCCCCGCCGCAACATGGATCGACGAACGAGTTCCCCAACGGGCCCCCCAAAGCCTGAATTTTTGGTTTTGGTCCAGGAGACCTCTAGGCCTGGGGGCTCGCCTTTGCTAAATGCATCAAGAGCGCCACAAGGACTCCCCCAAGGACCCGTAGGATGGGAACACGCGGCAAAATCAGGTCTGAGACCTTTAAAATGCCCAGGTTGTCCCCACGACTTGGCTAGTAGCTTGCCCATTACCAGCCATAAAAGGGGGAAAAAAGGTGGGGCAAGGGAAAAGCCTTGCCCCACCCTGAATAAAGGGAAGAAGTTTTACATACCCCCCCCACCTTTTCAGCACTTTTAGCCAGTAAGAGGCTTGCTATAGGCCAATAACTTTTCTGGGAATTCCCCCGAGCCCCGGATCCCATAGCGATTCCGAGCCGGGGCAAACACCTTCTTTAGGGCGATGTAGCGCGAGAAACCCCGACAAACCCCGACGGCGTCCACAATTTCTCGAAGGTAGTTTTGGTCATTGTGGATTGTAGGAGTAAATCCAGATGCTCCGGTCTCCCGATGCCTCAGTAGGTGGTTTCGGATCCGTTTCAGAAGGGGGGGCGAGAACCCTTTCCGGGATTCGAGCAGTGAAAGCCATGGTAGGTACAATCCCAACGACCCCTTTTCCCCTCAAGAGAGGGAGACCACGCCCCCCAGAGGGCAGGGGGAATGGTACCAGACTGCCAAATGGAGCAGGACGTATGCAGGCCCCAGCCATAGGTTCACCCCCCGCCTTTTGCGTTCAGAGGGATACACATAGCCTGCAGCTTTCCCACTCTTCAGCTTGGAAATCGCCAGCCTAACCCCTGTTTGGGGAGGAGGTTCCTCATGATGGGTGAGTCCCGGCACAGGCCCCGCAACATCGTTTCATCCAAACAACTGTTTGGGGGGCCACCGGGGACAACGCAAATACTCGCCCAACGTTTACAACCCCAAAAATATCGAGATGATCCCCCCCCCGCTGATCGACGCAGTATAGGGGGCGGAGTGTGGGACCCCCCATCACCGTGGGTTCCGAGGGCTTTTCCCCCCCAAGCTTCATGGTGGTTGGCGCCGCCGGGGCGCAGGGGGGACGAGTAACTCTCATTCCAACCTGACCCCGAATTTTTCCCTCCCAGCGGGACCCACGCCCCCCTTTCTTGGGGGGTGGGGGGAAAACCCCCCCCCCAGATTTTCCCAATACAAAGGAGTTGCCCGAGGGCATTCGGGGGGCGGAGGATGGCAAGGGGCCCCCCTCCCCAGCCCCCCCATTACCCCAGGGGGGCAGGGGGCAGGGTTGGGACGAAGCCCGGGGGTCCACACACCCGGGGGCCATAACTCCATACCTCGGGGCCCCCTGCTGCTCCGAGTCCCCCACAGTTTTGCTGGGACCGCAGGTGCCCCCTTTTCCCCTGGGTGGGCCCCGAGGGGCACTGCAGAAGTCTTTATGAGGAGAGGCGTGACCTGGCAGGGGGGATTATGCAAAAAACTGCCCCCTTTTTTGCACTGAGTACCAGGGTGGAAGCGCAAGGAGAAAGGGAGCAAGCCCACTTAAAAAAAAAATATTTGGCTACCACACACGTTCACATCACCCTGCGCGTGAAGCACCCACCCATATAATATATTTTATATAAAAATATATATATATATATAATTGGGGGGTGCTTTAGCGCTGGTGATGTGTAGCGAGGGTGTGGTAGCCTAGATAGTGTAAGGCTTGCATCCCTTCCGCTTGCAGCTTCCCCCCCTGGTAGCCAGTGCGAAAAAGGGAGCAGTTTTTGCAAAGTCCCCCTGCCAGGTCACAGCCTCCCATCAAAAAGACTTCTGCGGCCTCCTCGTGGCCCCACCCAGGGTAAATGGGCACCTTCCGGTCCCAGGCTAAATCTGGGGGGGGATCTCGGGCAGCGGGAGGCCCCAGGGGATGGAGTTAGGGGCCCCCGGGTGTGGACACGCCCGGCTTGTCCCCAATCCTCCCCCCAGCCACCCTGGGGAAAATGGGGGCTCGGGGGAGGTGGGCTTCCCAGTCCCCCGCCCCCCAGAATGCCCCTCTGGCAAGCCCTTTGAAATTTGGAAAAATGCGGGGGGGGGGGGGGTTTTGCCCTCCCACCCCAAGTAAGGGGGGCGGGGCCCGCTGGGAGGGCAAATGTCGGGGGCAGGATGGAATGAGAGTACTCGTCCGCCTGCCCCCCGGGCGGGCGCCAAAACCACCAAAAGCTTGGGGGGAAAAGCCCCGGGAAACCCCTACAGGGGGATGGGCGGTCCCACAGCCTACCGCCCCCCATACCCCAGTCCGATCAGCGGAGGGAGGATCATCCAGATCATGGGGGTTTTGTGAACTTTGGGTGAGTTTTTTAAACAGTGTACCAGGTGGACCCCCAACAGTTAGTTTGGATGAAAGCGAGTTGCAGGCTGTCCCGGAAACTCACCCATCAGTGAGGAACCCCACCCTAACAGGGGTTAGGTGGCGATTTCCAAGTAAAGGGGGGAAAGCTGCAGCAATGTGATTCCCGCTGAACTGCAAAAGGGGGGGGAAACCCTATGGCTGGGGCCTGCATACGTCCGATGCCATTGGCAGTCTGGTCCCATTCCCCCTGACGTGAGGGGCGTGGTCATCCCTCTCTTGAAGGGGAAAGGGGATCGTTGGGATTGTAGCAATACCATGGCATTACATTTCTCAGCATACAGGCAAGGTTCCCCCCCAACCCTTCTGAACGGACCCGAAACCCACTACGGGGGCACAAGACCGGAGCAGCTGGATTTTACTCCAGAAAGTCCAAATAGACCATTTTACTGCGCTTCGAGTAATTGTGGAACGCCGTCTGATTTTTGGGTGGGGTGCTCGCAGCCTACATCGACCAAGAAGGGTTTTACTCGGTGCACGGGAATCGCTATGGGGATCCGAGGCTCAGGGGAATTCCGCAAAGATATTGGCCTGATAGCAAGCCCTTTACTGGACGAAAAAGGGTGAAAGTGGGGGGGGTATGTCAAATCTTCCCTGTTTAATTTAGGGGGAGGAAGGCTGGTCCTTTCACCAACATTTTTAACACTGTAGGACTGGTAATGGGCAGAGCTATAGCCCAAAATAGTGGGAGCAACACTAGGCAAAATTTAAAGGGCTGACCTGACTTGCGACGATGTTTTCCCCCTTCCCCCCCCCCCGAGCCTTGGAGTCACTTTGGGAGCTTTGACATTGCAAAGGCGAAGCCCCAGGCCTAGAGGTTCCTGGACCCAAAACCAAGATCAGGACTTTGGGGGCCTGTTAGGGGGAAACCGTTTAGTCGACCATGCTTGCGGCCGGGGGGCTTTTAAGCACAAAAGTTTTACATACCTTTGGTAGCGAGTCCATATCTCTGGTTTTTCAGACAGGAAGTCAGTAGAGGGGTGGTTTGGCAACAGGGGCTGAACTCGATCAAAAGAGCATTTGAGATGTCAGTACCTATACGAAGACCAAGCTGCATATCTTTAAGGGCCCTTGATACTGCCAGTTTTTCTCTAGGAAACGAAACCGGAGCATCCCGTGTTGGAGTTCGCCTGATGCCTTTTGTAAAAAGGGCCCCTTTGCCGGACAGGGGTACAGTTGGGGGACCCCGTGTCCAACCCGGCGGTTTCCCGTGAGACTGAGGGACTGTTTCGATAATCTGGGGTCGCCCAAATCAGGTATATGGCCCCTCTAGCTACTTTCCCCAGACGACCCGCCCTAGGGTTTTTCCCGCAAGAAACCCCGGGGGAGGAGACCTGGGGACGACCAGGAGTCATGGCTTGGGCAGCTCGACGAGACCTTTTTCGAGGGAAATTTGAAATGGGCCGTGTCCGCTGGAGACTGCCTGAGGGACCTCGGGCTGGAAGCGAAAGGTGGAGGGCTGTGTTGCCCCCCAGTGATGAAAATGATAATATATATTAAAAATATAATATATATAATTAATATATACCACATACTTTTAATTGGGTTTTATATATAATATGTGTGTGTGTGTGGTGTGTGGGGGTGTGGTGTGTGGTGGTGTGTGTGTGGTGTGGGGTGTGTGTGTAGATGTTTATATATAATAATTATATTTATATTAATTATAATAATATTTATATCTGTCCCCTCTTGTTCTTTTTCCAAATATAAGACCTATTTCCTATAGCTTCCCGAGAAGGTGCCCATTTGTCTTTCTAGTGTATTTTATCCTTTTTTAAGGTGGACTCCATACACACACGCACACACAGCAACACAACACAACAAACCCCACCCCCACCCCCACACACACCACACACACACAATATATATAAAAAATAATTTTATATATATATTAATATAATATATATATTAAACATGTATATATATATATATAATAATATAATAATAATATTATAAATATAATAAAAATATATAATATATATATATATTTATTAAAATTTTAAAAATATATATATATATATATAATAATATATATAATGTGGTTGGTGTGTGTGTTGTGTGGGGGGTTTTGTGTGTGGGGTGGTTTGTGTGTGTGTTTTTATCTATGAATATACACACAATATGTGTTATATATTATATATATAAATATATATATATATTATATATATATATTTACAAAAATTATTTAAAAAAAAATTTAAAAATAAATAAAATAAAATTTTAAAATAAAATTTTTTTAAAAAAAATAAAAAAATAAAAAAAAAATTTTAAAATATTTAATTAAAAAAATTTTTAAAATTAAATTAAAAAATTTTTTTTAAAAAAAAAAATTTAAAATAAAATAAAAAAAAAAATTTTTTTAAATAAAAAAAAAATAAAAAATTTTAAAAAAAAAAAATATTTAAATTATAAACAGGACAGACCCTTTAAATGGAAAGGGGAAGTTGAAAAGGGCTTTTTTTATTAAAAAGAGAAACACAGAAAGGGGATACACGAGACATTTCGGGGTAAGGCGTGAGCGCGGGGTTGCGGTCCCGCCTGACAGCCCCAAAAGGTGGTGGTGTCGTGGTATCTCCGCACAGTGGGGCCCCTGGGGAGAACTGCGGGGGGTAGACGAGGTCAGTAAAAGTCATCTAAGCTTCCTGAAGTGTTGGTTCTTAAACCACTTTAAAAGTTACACAAATCGTGCTTAGTAACGTAATTGCTCGGGCCCCACTCACGCCCGCCCTTTGGGCGCCTTAGATTTTCCTCAAGGGGACCCAACTTTTGGGTGGTGTGATGGCAGGTCATCTTCGGGGTCGTCCCCTTCTTCTTCCTGGCCCGGTATAATCCATCCGTCTTTGACGTCCCCACTCCCAAGGTCTCACAAGGTTCCTGACTTTGGTTTGTTAGACTTCCGCGTTGTCCTTGTCCCCCCCGGTTTTAAATGGCGGCGACTATCCAACATCCCGCAGATTCCCTCCAGGCCTTTCGGCTGTTTTCTCGTTTACACGTCCTCGTAATCTTCGTCGGATTACGGGGCGGGCAGGGGCGCCTTTCCCCGGCATTCCCGGGGGGGGATACCGTGGTGACGAGTCCTAGAGTTTTTACTAGTGGGGCTTTAGGGGGGTGGCGTCCTTCCCCGCACCTGGGGCGACGTATTGGTGATTCCGGGGCCTTTGGGATCTCGAGGTCCGGAGGCGGCACCCTTATCTATCTATCTATCATCTACTACTATCATTATCTATCATATAACATAATTTTGTTTTGGTGTGTATATATGTGTATTAATACAAATATTAAAAAATTAATATATATATATAATATAATATATAATAATATGTGTGTGTTGTGTGTGTGTGTGGTGTGTGGGGTGTGTGGGTGTGTGTGTGTGTGTGTGTGTGGTGGTGTGTGGGAGTGTGTGGTGTGGTGGTGCGTGTGTGGGGGGAGGGTTTGGTGAGCGTGGGAAGATGTGAAAAAAAAGAGATCCATTAACAGACAGGACTAATGAATGAATAAATGTTTAAATCTTAAAGTTATTTTGATTTAATCAATTTTTTGGATTTGCACGAATATTGGTATCCGCAGAAAATGTAAAAACGCTTTTTTAACCTTAAAATTTTTCTAAATCTACAAAACAAATTTTTCTTTTTTAATATTTCTCAGAAAACAGAGAGGCTGTCTAAATTTCCCAAACCTACTGTCAAGCTTTTCAGGTAATATTATCCTTTCTGAAATCATAGGGATCTTTTTTACTGAGTAATTAAGGCGAGCTGATCTAGCCAGAGTATGAAATTAACATGACACAATCTCATTTAGTCAAGTATAATTTGTTTTAACGTAAAATAATTTTTCTTTATTTTGAGAATTTTAAAAAAAAACGTTCCTGAAATTTCAAATTTAATAATCAAATGCTGATAGTGACCCCCTCTAAGACATCAAAAAAAACATAGATAAAAAATTAAAAATGATTTTTGAGAAACATATACCGAAACGGAAGTAAAAAAAAAAGAAGAAAAAAAATTTGGATTTGAAAATCAAGGCCAGATAAAAAAACCCATGAAGTGTTTAAGAAACATATCAGCTTTTTTTGCAGAGGGTACTGTAAGAGCAAAGATAAGAGAAGCCACGGTGAATTAAAAATTTTTCATGGATCTTTTTATTATTTCTAACATCTTTATTATATTGGTAAATTTATCATAACCCTTTATTTTGATGTAAAAAACGAAAGAACTGAAAGTCTATAAGATTTTTTTACATATTTGCTTTTAGGGCTGTTCAACGGTGAGCAATTTGCAACGATTGGAGTGCCTTCTAGAAAATGCAAGAAGCAAGTCCGTGCGTTCGAATGAGGACCTCGAATTTTCTCCCCGCTGGGAACCTGCGCGGAACACGGAAGGGCAGCGGTTTCCCAAAACCCCGCATTCAAACGAACCAATAATTTCGGGATTAGTTGTAGTGATATAGAATTGGGTTTAGCCCCTTCGGAAGGGGAATCTCGTCCCAAAAACTCACTTGGGGGTCGCAAATGGAAAGGGTTAAAGGAATAAAGATTAAACATTTTGCTGTCGACTAATAGGGATCGGTCGGGGGTCGCAAATGTGCCTGCTGTCTGCAAAATCGGGACGAACAGGCCAACCCATTCATGAATTTTGAGGGGGGTTGGGTAGGAGTGAAAGTTGACCCACCAGGGGAGATAAAACGTCATCTGAGCCCTCGTTTTATTGTACTTCCTTTTCCTTTTGTCAAAACCACTGTTTCCCTTCTATGGGAAACACTCGGGGTTATTAGAGGGGGCACTATAAAAATCAAGTGGAGCTCTCCTATTTTTACCTAAGATATCTTGAGAACCCCACTTAAAAATAAATAATCAAAGGGGGCTGAATTAATTTCAGTCTTAGAGGAACTGAGAGAAGGGAATATCAAAAAATTAAAATTTTACATTTTTGATATTTTGAAAAAAAATCATTAAATTTTACAACAAAAAACCCTTTAATTTACACGACGTCCATTCCCATGGGGTGTGTAGTTACCCCTTTTTTTCTATGTTTTCCCTTTCTTAAATCCTTTGTTGTACAGACTTTTCTCATTTTTTCATATTTTCGCTGATCAGTTCAGAGGAACCAAAAGAGGCATTGTTTTACATCTGGTCCATCTTCCAAGGACATTCAGAAGAAACAAAACAAAAAAAACGGGTAAAAAAAAAAAAACATCCCTAAAAAAAGAAACAATTTTCATTTTAGAAGAAAAAACAAAAAAAGATTCAATATAAGATTTCTTGGGACTAAAAACTATTTTTTGACAAAACAAAAAAATTTGATTTCATGCATTATATCGATCGAGTGTTTTAATTTATGCATTATATATATAAATTTTTTTTTTTTTTAAACCCCCTTTTAGCAGTAATAACACTACCCCTTTGAATGGGTTTAAAATCCTCAATAACAAGAGAGAAAATCTGAATGACCAAGTGCCACGTGTCAGCCATAGCTGTGAAGAAGATTTTCTAAACCATGATTTTCCAAAGGTTTTCAAAGATTTCTTTGATTTTTCTGTAATAGATCTATAGTATTTTTAATTTTTTTTAGAAATTAGTAAGCTGAAAGTTTTTTTTTACTTCTGGTATTTAAAAAATTTTTTCAACCTCTTTTAAACAGTTTCCCGGCCCCTGTCTTTGTTTCTCTCTGGTTTTGGTTTTTAGTATCAGGGTTTTAAATGGATTTCTAACAATTTTAAAATTACTCAGATACATATATTTTCAAGAAATATAGTTTTTTCTTACTCCAAACTTGATAATACCGGAACTTTTTAAGAATCTCTCCAGAAACAAAAAAAACAATGGGTTTTTTTTATTAAAATATTTCCTTGGATATATCCCGTCTTAAACCATTGTACAGCCTCCGGGGTAGTACGGAGGAACGGGCGGCCTTCATCCGAGGGGGGGGGTTCGCGCCCCCCCAGGTGCGAGAAGTTGCAATGTCGCCCCGGGGGGGTTACGCTGTGGTGGGCACCCCGCGGGTAAAGGGCTTGGTTTAGCCGAGTCAGCATCAGCGATACACGTGAGCAAAATCAAAAAAAGACAATAGGCACACCCAAAAAACCATTGTAAAAAATGAACAAAAATTAAATAACAGTAACAGTGAAATATAAAAGCGTACCCTTTTTAAATTAAGGAATGCATTGGGGGGAAAAAAGAAAAATGAACTTGAGGGAAACCCAATTTTACAAGTTCCCACTTAGTGTAATAATATAAAATATATAGCACCTTTACAAAAAAAGAAAATAAAGTATCATCTTTCTAAGAAATAAAAATACATCCGAAAATCATAAAATAGATTCCCGGAGTATCAAAAAATGGTTTGTAAGGTAAGAAGAGCAATACAAAACGATTACAAAAAGAATAAAACAAAACGCTACCTTGGAAAAGAAATATCGAAGGGAGAAAAAACAATTACAAACATCAACAAAAAACAGCGCTGCGTTCGTAGTGCGGTGGAAACATTTG
>NW_023663561.1:0-7500 GCF_015228065.2 Penaeus monodon | reverse complement strand
AGTAGGATAAAAATTTTAAAGATTTCCCAATCGTTAAATAACCTTTATCCTCTGTGGGAGTTGTTCTGAAACTCCTAATAATAACGCTAAATACCTTGTTATCATCAGTGAAAAGTTTTTTTCTCTATACCTCAGCTGAGATCTTATAGTTATAATCGGCAAATCATGTACCTTTTCGTTTGCTAATATAAAATGTTTATTTTCCGTTTCCAACCAACTATTCGTGTTATGTCATCGATCCATTTCCTTCGTGAGGAGATTACGGTATAACAGTGTAGTGATCAGGATTTGGTGGGCATGTAGTAGTCAAGTTTTTGGGTTGCAATAACGTAGAAGTCAGTATGGTGGGTGAGTAGTCGGTGTAGTGCATCAGAGTAGTTGGTGGGGGGTTATGGTTGGTGTAGCAGTGTAGCCATCATTTGTGGTTATTGTAGTCGCGCAGCAGCAGTATAGTTGGTGTAGTAATCATGTTGAGGTGTAGTAGTTGTTGTCATCATTTGTGTAGTAATTAGTATCAATGTTTTTTGTTAGCAGTCAGTGTAGTAAGCGTAAATAGTGGCAGTAGTCAGTGTAACTGGTGCAGTAGTGTAGTAGTCAGTGTATTTTGTAGTAGCGTAGTCATCAGTATCTTAGTGTAGCAGCTTGGTAGTCAGTGTTGTTCTGTAGTAGTCGGAATAGCAGGTACAGTGTAGTAGTCAGTAATAGCGTAGAAGTGTAATAGTGGCAGTGTATAGTAATCAGTTTAGTAGGTGAGTAACGTAGTAGTCACGGTGAGTAGTATAGCAGTGTTAGTAGTAAGTGTAATGTTGAAAACAGTGGAGCAGTCAGTGTTGTTGGTGTAGCAGTCAGTGTATTTGTGAAGGGGTTGTAGCAGTCAGTGTTATAGTTCAACAATAGTGCAGTATGGTAGTATGATTAGTATATTAGTATCATAGTATGGTCGTTATAATATTAGGTCAGTGTATTTCAATATATTTGGTATATACTGCAGTAGTTCATGCTGTTACTGAAATTGGATAGCGAACAGTGACGAGGGAAAAGATTCACCTGATGTTACTATACAAGAAGAAGAAGAAGAAGAAGAAGAAGAAGAAGAAGGAGAAGGAGAAGAAGAAGAAGAAGAAGAAGAAGAAAAGAAGAAGAAGAAGAAGAAGGAGAAGAAGAAGAAAGAAGAAGAAGAAGAAGAAGAAGAAGAAGGAGAAGGAGAAGAAGAAGAAGAAGAAGAAGAAGAAGAAGAAGAAGAAAAGAAGAAGAAGAAGAAGAAGAGGAGAAGGAGAAGAAGAAGAAGAAGAAGAAGAAGAAGAAGACGAAGAAAGAAAGAAAGAAAGGAAAAAAAAAAAAACGATTTTCCAAAATGATGTTCTAAATCCGGCGAAAAAGACATGACGTGTTTTCTTTTCCATCAATCATTGAAGATAGTTCAAATGGGAAATTTCTTTTCAGAACAGCAAGGCATGGTTACTGATTAGCAATGGTGGACGCAACCCTCTGCCATCCATTAACACAGCCACCGGAGACTGTGCACATATTTTCTTGTATCGCAGACTTCATATTCAGCCTCGAAAATAGTGTTCATAGTTGCATTTTAATCAAAAATTGTTCAAGAAAGAGAGAAAGTTATTTGATTTATCGACTCGAATGATAGGTTAGGATGAATGTGATAATCAGAAGAGGGGCCCTTTCATAGAGGAGGTCATTGCGTTGCCGTGAAATATCAAGATTTAAATTTTGGGTCTAAGCTAACATTTTCTAATGGAGCACGTGGCGGTGAAGGTTACCGTTATTTTGTATACAACGTGGCTTCTCTCTCTCTCTCTCCCCTTCTCTCTCTCTCTCTCTCTCTCTATTTCAATCTCTCTCTCTCTCTCTCTCTCTCCCAATCTCCCTCTCCTTCTCCCTTCTTCCCCTCTCCCCCTCCCTCTCAAACCGTCTAGAAAAAATACACGGATTTGAACATGTTCTAACAACACAAGAGAGCGCCCAAATTTTCATATTGTTTCACTGATAAAGAGTATAAAGTCGGTTTCATCTTGACTGCCTTCTCGTCTCTTGTCATTGAAGATAATGTCTTTATTATCTCAACCTGCCTTTGAATGATCGAAATTATCGTCTTCAAGAATGTCTGTAACGTCTTTGTGAGAGGAGGAATGGGGAATATCGTTAACCGAACACATTTCGAAAATAGACAAACTGAAAGGAGGATAAGCTGTTTTTTTTTTTTTTTCTTTTTTTACTGAAAGATCCATCTTCACTCGGATGATGAGCTACGCATATCAGGAATCTGATAATTGTATTCACGGAATAAAAAAAAATATTATATTGATAGGCATAACTGCGTGGTTTCACAGAATTCTCTGTATTTACTCCCTTTAAAGGGCCCGAAAAATGGCTCGTTTTTTCCCCCTATCTCGCTCGTAAGGATATTCATGATAACACCGTAAAAAAAAACGCCCGGCTTCCTACACAGCCTCACTCGAACTCTCATCCTTGAACCCCTCAAAGCCGGGAATAATGTCAGTTGCTGGAAAGCAGAACATGGCTTATTGCCTTTATATTAAATATTTTTGATAAAACGGCAACTCCGGACATATGTTCAGAAATGTGTATGTATATGTGTGTGTATGTCAAATTTTGATATTTCAATATTATGTATATATATTATAATATTATAACTATAATATAATATAATAAAAAATTATTCTCCCTTAAATTTTTAATTTTATTATATTTTTTTTAAATATATATATCTAATATATATATAATTATTATATATATATATTTAAAAAATTATTTATTTATTTATTTTTATTTATTTTTTAATTTGGGTTCCCGTTGGTGGTTTTCCCGTGTGTATGTTATGTAGGTAAATATTATAATATATTATTAATATTTAGTATAAAAATTTTAATATATATATATATAAAATAATATATATGTTAATGAAAATAATATATATATATAATATATATAAATATATATAATAGTATATATTATATAATATATATAAATATAAATAATATAATATATAATATATTACATATATATATATATATATATATAATTTTTTAATTATTATAATAAAATATTTTAATAATATTATATATAATTAATAATAACATAATATATATTTTATATACATATAACATATATTATATATATATATATATATTATATATATAGATGTATGTGACCGGTTTCGATTGCGTCTTCGTCAGAAATACATACATCAGAGAAATTACATAGAAAAAAATATATCAGACGTGAGCTGACAAAAACCGACTGTGACCTCCTATTCGTTGCCCGAATAATTGTTGCCGTGACATTGGATAATCTGAACCTCCCCGATGCCGTGTTGACATTACTCTCCGTCGCGATGTATGCTGCTTCCATATTTTTTCTTTTTAGTTTTGTTCAGTCCCCCATGGACTATTTTTGCTTCCTTCCAGTTCGGTAGATGTCCACCGTCATCTACATGTACCACCATGGTATTGAAAGTCCTGTGGTGACGATGTCAGCTCGATGTTCGCTGATCCTAGTGCTGAAACCACGGCCTGTTTCCCCAAAGTATGCTGTATTGCAACCGCTGCAGGGTATGCGATATACAACACTACACGGGTTGCTTTGGGGCTGCTTTTTTGTCACGTACTAAGTCATGTATCTTTTCCCCGGATGTGGCGATTCTCACTGTCTTGCGAAGTATCTGCTGATCGCCTGGGAAATGTTGCATGACGGTAAAATGAGAATATTACTAGAAGAGGGTGCGGGGTCTGCTCTTACAAGTATGCTCTTTTAGCAGGAAGCCCCTGGGATACTTTCGTTCATGAAAGAACTAAAATTTTATAGGCAACCTCATCATCGAAAAACTCAGGGCTGCAGATCCTCAGTGCTCTGAGAAAGAAGCACTGAGGCACATTTTATAAACATATATATATATATATATATATATATAAAAATAGATAATAATATATATATATAATATATAATTTTAATTATATTTAATGTAAATATGTATAGGGATGGTATATATATATATATATATTATATAAAATATATATATATATATCAAAAGTATATAAATATATATATAAAATAAAAAATAAATTCAAAAAATATATATATATATATATATTATATAAATATATATATAATATATACATATATATATTTTAAAAAAATATATATTATACTATACATAATATATATAATATAATATATATATACTATATATTATATATATACTAGATATATATTAAAATATATACATATTATATATATATATATAAATATATATAAATAGAGATGATGTAATTAAAATAATATTAAGGTAATGATATATTATATATATATATATATATAATAAATTAAACATATTATATGGGTAATCAATTCTATGATACTATAAAATAATATAAATTCTATATAATATATAAAATATATATAGGATATAATAATAATGTATATATATATATATATAATAGAATACTATATATAATAATTTAAATATATATATGAATATATAAAAATAATAATATATATATACGCTATATATATATGATAATTATATATATAAAATCTTATCCATTATAATTCATATAATATAAAAATATATACATAAATATTATTTTAATATATACTAATATTAAATTTTTATTATATTATTATATTATATATTATTATATATATATATAAATTTATTTTTATTATCTATATATTATGTATATATATATAATAATATACATTATAATCCCTATAATCATAATATATTATTATTTATACTATATATTACAATATTATATATATTATATTATATATATAATACATAAGAGATATCATAATATATATATCTATAAATAATATACATAATATATAATATTAATAAATAAATATATATATCATAAAAAATAATAATATGTATATAATATTTAAGTAATTATATATTATATATATGATGTATATATTATTATATTATATATATAATATATATATAATATAGTATAAAAATATAAATATAAATATAAATATATATATATATTATTATATATAATATTATATATAATTTATATTATACATATATTATTTTTAATAATTATATATTATGAAGAATGATATAAAGTAAGATTATGGAAAGGAATGGGGTAAACGTATATAAGACATCACCATTAAAAATACAATAAGTATATGTGTGAAGGTAGAATAATATTAAAAGAAATATATATTATAAAATATATATATATAAATGTATATATATTTATATATATAATAATATATATATAATAGGAAAATATATATATATATATATATATATATATTATATATATATATATATATATTTATATATATTAAAATATATATATATATTATATATATAATATATATATATATATATATATATATAGGTTGTTGTTAAATTTTAGAAAATAAATTAATATAATATAATAAAAAAAAATATATATATTATATATATATATATATCTATATATATATATATAATTATCTAATAAAATAAAATAAAAGATAAAATATATAAATTAATATAAATAATATAGCTATAAAAAATATTTTAGATATAAATAGATAATATAATATAATAATAATGATAAATATAAATATAATAAAATATATATATATTTTAAATCTATATTATATATTATATAGATATATATATATAATATATATATATATATTAATGATATAATATATATAAATAAATTATATATATATATTAATATATTATTATATTTATTAAATATATATATATTATATATATATAATATATAATAAATAGATATAATAATATTAATATATAATATATAATAATATATAGAATTAATAATAGATAATAGAATAATTAATTTAATATAACATATATAATATAATATAATATAATTAATATTAATATTTGATATAAAGTATTGATAATGATATAGAGAAATAAAACAAAATTATTTTAAAAATATTAATTATAATATATATAATATTAAAGTAAATTATTAAAATGTTTTCATCCAAATATAATAGTATGATACATATTTATAAATACAGACTTATTTTAATAATTAAATTTTGAATTGATATTTTTATTCTATTTAGTTTATATCTACTAAACGAACCATTTCATACTTGGTACAGCAACTGGAAAATGGTCCACCGGGTAAAGTTGTTTTTTTTTGTAATGTGCACGTTTATCTTAAATACTTTCCCTTCATTGAGGAACATTGTTTTGCTCTGAAGATAAAGAAGAATATAAAGTAACTGTAGAATTTCTTACTCAATTTTCTGTAAATTCAGTTGTTGTGCAGCTTCCAGCGTGAGTGAGTTTTTCCCACCTTTTTTTCAGCTTTCTTTTTTTTCTTTTTTTCTGGATCTTTTTTTTTTTTTGAACATCCATTCAACTTTGAGAAAAAATGAAACTCCATTTTGCTTTGCTACAAGAGACCTTTATTCAAATCCTTAACCTAAGTGGACTAAAGAATATGACACAACTGTTAAACTGCATATCTTTAGAGAAAATCCTCACAACAAAAATAAACCTGAACTGTACAGCCACAACAAAGTACCTCACACCATGGGTCCATTTACAAAAAGTTCTCTCTTAAAAACCCTCAACAACTCGTTTTTTATTATACAATTTCATACAAAAAAATTTGTGATGTAACAGTTAATGCTAATTTGTATTCCTTATGCCATCAGAGAGTTGTGAACGTTTCCTTGAAGCGAGGTAACAGAAGGTGTTAATTCCAGGTTTAATATACTGAACTTAACGGAGACTCAAAAATTTCCAATCAAGGTTAATTGATCATCTGGCTACCAATAAAAAAAATAATAATAATAATCATAATTACTAGCTATGTGGTAACAAAAAATGTTATTCGTAAAGCCCTGAAAGTTAAAAATAAAAAAGCAAGGCCTTGGAAACGGGAGAAGGAAAGGAATTGTAATAATTCTTAACATAATTTACATCTGATTTGTGCCTAAACTTCCATATTGTCGATGGGATGAAATTTGGATATGGTACTTAATAATAACTTTTCTTTCTTTTGTGGTTAAAACGTGTAATGAGTGAGGAGGGGGGGGAGAGAAGGGGAATGGGCATGACTTAGTGCCCGAGTAGTGTGTGTTTGCGGTAGTGATTGTAAATTTCCCTTTTAAGAAGAGACCCTTTTCAGCAGGGCAGAAAAACCTCAAGGGGATGGGACATCTTACAACTATAACTCTTTTCATTTCTACCAGACAGTACCTTTTTATAGAAGGAATTCCAAGTCTGGAAATATATAAAGGAAGGTTTGAAGGGGTTTTGTACAGCTTTGCACCTAGTCATTTTGCATAAATAAGCACTATCACACTGGATTCAATGATAAAACTGCCTTTGGGCCCTTTGGAACCATCCCAAGGGGAAAAAAAAAATTATAAAAGGGAAATTTTTTTCCAAAAACCCCTTTTTTTCCCCCTTTCCAAACCTTCCCGACTTGTTAATTTGCACGGGGTTTGGCCCCTTTAAAA
>NW_023663560.1:38206-51454 GCF_015228065.2 Penaeus monodon | reverse complement strand
TATAAAATTTTTAAATATATAAATATTTTAAAATTTATATAAAACAATGCACACTACAACACAGATGTCAGATGTTTGTCTGCGGCGTGAGTGTGTGTGCTGTGTGTGCGTGGGCAGGCCTCCCCACAGGTCTCTGCCAGGCAAGTCCTTGGCAATCAGTCAAGCGGACTTTATCCGACTGCGAGCCTGTTAGAGCTCAGCTAGTCCCGAGCCCCGTTCGAGCCCGTCAGCCTGCGAGAGCGCCAGAGCCCCCAGAGCCCGCTCGAGCCTGTAGAGCCCTGAGGCCTCGGGCCGGGCAGCCTCACTGGCGGCGGGGGGCGGCTGTCCATCGGCGGTGCAGGCTGCCGTCTGGGCGGGCGCCGTGCAGCTGCTGCCGGAGTTCTACTCCCCGCGGCGCTGTGTGGGTGTTGTGCGTGAGTGCGTGTGCACCACAAGCACCCCGTTTCCAGAATGCAGGTCCGCGCGAGCACTCTCTCCCGGGTGGGAGGCATTTCCTCCCGGGCGCCCTCCGCAGGACCGCTCACAGGGGCGCGCGGACGCCCTCTCGGCAGGAGACGCCGAGGAGAAGCGACGTGAATATTTTACGGCCTGCAATCACATGAGAGGCTCCGACGGCCTCCCTGCCGGGCCGCCGAGGGCCTCGCCGAACTCACGCCCGAGGATAGCGCCGCGAGCGCTGTGCTGTTGCACCCTGCCCTTCCTGTGGCACCACTCGAGGGGCTTCCGCGCCTGCCCTCTGCCCGCCGTGCCCCTACCCACTGTCACAAGCGCGGGAGCGAGACGTGCACTTCTCCTGCCCGCGCGTCTCCGAGTGAGTGAATGAGTCGATACATCCAGCCTCGCTCCCCTCGCGCGCCGGTTGCCAGCTCGGGACTTTTAAAACGCTCTAAACCGACGGAAACATCGGCTTCCCTCGCCCTCGGGCGTCGGGCTGGCCCTCGGCCGCCTCCTTGGTGCCGCCGCCCTTGCGAGCGACGCGTGCCCGTCGGGCCTTCGCCTCGGGCCCCGGCAGGAGAGCGATCGGTGCTGTGGCGCGAGCTGGCAACCGCCCTCGAACCGCCGTACTACAGGGGCGTAGCTGGCTAGCAAAATGTTTTCCCTTTGTGCTAGTTGCAAATTCCTTCGGATGTAGGCTGGCGAGGAGGCCGGGGCGTCCTGCGAGCGAGGCTTCGAGGCCTGAGGGACCGGGTCGAGGCGGCGCCTCGGGCACACAACCTCTGGGGCGACGTTGAGGACCGGCACTGCCCGGCCTGCCCCGCCGCCCGCGAACCCGCGTGAGCGATGGCTCGAGGGCCCAAGCGTTTGTCTTCCGCCGCCGTAAAATACTTACGTTGAACCAGACTCTCATTTGCAGCATTTGCAGGCGGGGCGCGGCTTATCGCCTCGCCTCGCAGGCCCTTCCAGGCTGCCGCGGGGCACGATTTGCATGCGGGAGGGAATCGAGGAGGAGAGGGAGGGGGGGATGGAGAGAGAGAGAGGGGGAGAGGGAGAGAGAGAGAGAGATAAAGAGAGTGAGAGAGAGACAGAGAGACAGACAGACAGACAGAGACAGAGAGAGAGACAGACAGAGAGAGAAAGAGAGAGAGAGAGAAGAGGAGAGCGAGAAAGAGAGAGAGAGAGAGAGAGAGAGAGGTGGTGTAGTGAAGTGGATACGTGATCTATACGCCTTACATACGAGAAAAGCCATATGTGCCTTCCCTTATAATAAGTCCACTGTCCTCAGCCGACCCCCAGGTCTACAACCGTGACAATTGACACGCTAATCCCACCCTTATGATTTAAGCAATTCCCATGCTGTTATTTTATGTCTCTGTGTACAATTACGTGTTGTTTATACTCAAAATGTTCGTCAGAAAATGCTTATTCTAAATCACTATATATGTTATCGCTATCTTCATCGATATTCGAAATAATTTTATGTTTTGTGAATACTCAGCAATTTTGTCTCCTTATCACTAACCATTTTAGTCTTGTAAACACCATAACTCTCTTCTTACACATAACTGTATATAAGGTACCACGAAACCACCATGTGACCATATGTATCGGAATTTTTGTTCATTCAAATTCTTTCATGTTTTTATTATGATATGTTTCAAAACGATGCTTGTTTTATAGAAATTTCTGAGCAATTAAGGGAGACCGCTCGTAGCCAGCAAGCGGGTAGGTCGGGTCGCCTCTGCCTCCCAGGCAGGTTCCCTGCCTTGCCCGTCCTGCTACTATATTCCCGTGCTAATAAATCATAGAAGCAGCGACAACTTGACTCAAACCTTCAAGACCAAAACCCAAAAGAGAACCAGAGTACGACCCTGTGGGGGACACGTCTCGTCTCGCGTCACCACACGCCACACACATCTTTACACTAGAGGTACCGCGCTGGGATTACGCCCCACTCATCCTTACAGAGAGAGAGAGAGAGAGAGAGAGAGAGAGAAAAGGACAGAGAGAGAGAGAGGAGAGACAGACAGGACAGACAGACAGACAGACAGACAGGGCAGACAGAGATATTGAGAGAGAGAGTGGGATGGATAGAGCGCTATAGTAACCAAAATCAGGCGTGCAAGATATAGATAAAAATAAACAATATTAACAAACACAGAATCAACCAAACATCCACACAAACAGACGGGGCACGTAAACACACATGCACACAAACAGCACACATAAATAAAAACACACGCACACAAACACACAGACAAGGATACAGAAACCAGACGTAAAAAAAAAAAAAAAAAAACACACGCGAAGAGTAACACGAACAAAAAGACAAAACATGCTGATAGGGCACGTACACAGTCATGGAAAATACAAAGACACGCACACACACATCTACACCCACAGGAATACACACACACACACACACACACACAAAACAACACACACACACACACACACACCCCACACACACACACACACACACACACACATACACGATCAGACAGACACACAAGCACACACATACTCAGGAAAGACAGGACACACAGACGTCATGGAAGAGGGTAGAGGCTTATCTCTATATATCTGTCCTTAAAATAAATGATGAAATGATGTGATGATGATGATGATGATGAATGATGATGTGATGATGATGATTATTATGATGATGATGATGATGATGATAATGATTATAATAATAATAATTATAATGATAATTATTATTATTATTATTTTTAAAATATTATTATTTATTATTATTATATTATTATTATTATTTTAAATATTATTATTATTATATTATTATATATATATATAATATATAAAATATATATATATATATATATATATATATATATTTTATATATATATATTATATATTATATATACATAATTTTCCTTCAGCTCCCCCGCGCGCTCTAAAAACAGCTTTTCCCGGGAAAACAAATACTTTTGTAAGGTGCATTTTCTGGTCGTATTTTGCGGGGAGAAGAGCCTGACTGCGGCTAAAGTGTGGGAGGAACTCCCTGTTATCATTTCCCCTTTTATTGCTGTATTTTGTTGATGTTTTTGGTATTGTATTGGCATCGTATTATCCCGTTGTTTTAGTATTATCGTTGTCATCACTGATATTGTTACTGTTGCCATCGTTATTATTACTATCGTCAATATTATTATCATCACCTTTATTAATAATAATAATAATAATAATAATGATAATAATAATGATAATAATAATAATAATAATAATATTATATTATTTATCATTATTATATTATTATTATTATTATTATTATTTTTATTATTTATTATTATTATTATTATGTATTATTCATTATCATTATCATTATTATTATTATTATTATTATTATTATTATTATTATTTTTATTATTTTTACTAACATTTTCATTATTTTTGTAATCATCCATTACTATTATTTTTACTAGTTTACTGTTAGTAGTATTAGTATTAGTGTGATTTTTATTTTTAACATCATTATCACTCCATTTTATCATCCCCAATATTATTATCATTATTACTATTATTCCCATTTTTATAAATTCATTACCATTATTTCTTTATCACTGCATAATCACCCACCGTTGTCATAATCATACCAAAAGGTTAGTACGATTCTCTACTTGCAGAAATGCGTAACAGGCAGGCGTTCAACATTAGGCGCTATTTTTATTAAGAAACGTCATCGACGCATAATAAACCATAATAACTAAACGGAAATATCTGAATTGATAAAAACAAGGAATGATTCATGAAGCACTTAAAATTTAAAACCGTTCTATAAGCGGGTTATGGACGTGTACTTCTAAATTTATAAAATTCAGTAAGTTCATTAATAAATCAAAATTTGATTTACCAATATATTTAAATTGATTAAAACTCAGTGAACTACAGTTTTTGTTCTCGTGAAGGACAACCATTTATGAAATAGCGATGATGATTTATCATTAAACGTCATATAACCCCCCCTCTCCCCGAAACCCTCCTTGGCTCCGGCCCTCATGAACCTCTCTTCATCCTTCCCCTCCCGTTCCCCTCGAAAACACCTTCCCCCTTTCCCCCCCTTCCCCTCCCTTCCCGGCCCTCCTTTGTTCCCTCCTTTCCCCCAAAAAACTACCCTCCTTCACCCCCCCCCCCCCCCTTCCCACCGAGAGGGGACATTCGCCGCCGCCCTTTGAAGTCGTCGCGCGTCCCAAGGCCTCGGGCGGAAAAGTAAATGTGGGGAGGATTTGTAGTGGGGGGGGGCGCGGGGCATTATGTGGGTTGGGGGGGCAGGGGAGGGCGGTAAACCCCACCCTTTTCGGGCTTTTCTCATCTTCCCCCTTAAATCTGCAAACCTTCCCCTCTATCTTCCTATCCAAACCCCCAAACCTTCACAAAAGGATAAACTTGGTCCTCTAACCTCCCTTCCTCCCCCCATCCCGCAAAACCTTCCCGAAACCCAAAACGACCAAAGAAAAAATTCAAAAACATTAACTGTTAAATTAATAACCCTCCACCGTACAATCCCTTTTTCCCCCATTACCCCCATTCCCAAATTTCCCCTCCCTTCCTTCTAACCCTCCTCTCTGCTCCTCCTTCCCTCTTTCTCCCCCTCCCCCTTTTTCCTTTCTCTTCCCCAACCCACTTCCCCTGTTTCCTTCAGTCTTTCTTCTTCTCGTAACTTCCCTTCCCTTTCCCCTCCTCCCTTCCCCTTCCCTATTCAAATTCCCTTCCCTCCCTTTCACCCCCCCTCCTTCCTCCTACCAAAAATTCCCTTCCCTCCCCCCCCCCTTTCCCCCAAACCCCAAACCCCCCAAAATTCCTTCCTGCACCTCCTCCCCAAAACCCGTTCCCCCACCTTCCCCCTTCCCCTCCCTCCCCCCCCCCCCCCTTTTTCCCTCCCCTCCCTCCCTCCCTCCCTTTTTTCCCTTTCCCTCCCTCCTCCTCCCTCCCTTTTCCCTTCCCTCCCTCCCTCCCTCCCTTTTTCCCTTCCTCCCCCTCCCTCCCTCCCTCCTTTTTCCCTCCTCTCCCCCCCCCTCCCTTTTTCCACTTCCTCCCTCTCCCCTCCCTCCCTTCCCGCATTAAGCTCTCCCCCCCGGTGGCGACCTCGTCTCATAAAAGACGGCTTCTATGAATCCCCCGGACGTGCAAAAAGACATAACTTGAGATGTTTTTTCGCGCAAGACGTTCTTTGGTCATCAGGTTTCGTTGCGTTTTCTCTCCTGCTTTGGCGTTCTCTGTTATTGGGTTGTTGTTTTTTGGGTGGGGGTGGTGGTTTTTTTATGTTTTTTTGATCTCTCCTTTTTATCTCTCCCTCTCTCCTCCTCTCTCTCTCCTCCTCTCTCTCTCTCTCTTTAATGATAAACAGATTTGGTTAGGATTTATGATACAGCCTTTAAGCGGATTTTTTTTTTTTTTTTTTTTTTTTTTTTTTTTTTTTTATTTTTAATTTTTGTGCCTTACCCTTTTTCCCCCCAAAAAAAAAATTTCCCTTAAGCTTAATATGTTTTTGTTTTTTTTTCAATTTCCTTCCCTTTTTCTTTTTTTTTGGATTTTTTAATTTTAAATTTTTTTTTTTTCTTTTTTATTTTTTTTTTTTTTGTTTTTTTATTTTTTTTTATATTTTTTTTTTAATTTTATATATTATAATAAAATATTATAATATTATATATCAATTATTTTTTATATTTTATTTTATAATTATTTTATTTTAAAATATTTTTTAATATATATAATCATATCAATATTTTTGTGGCGGGGAGGGGGGAAGGGTTTTTTAAAATTGGGAAATTTATTTTTAAACACCTTTTTTACCCCAAGTTTTTATAAAGGGACATTAAATAACAAAGGGAAAAGACGCACCAAATCAGAAAAATTTCTAGCATGGTAAAAGCAGGGCCGTCCAACCCCACAGAATAAACAGAAGACGAAAAAATTTTTAAACAAAACCTATATCCCAAATAAAATGCAAAACTAAATATAAAGGAATTCATAATCACAACTCCATCAAAATCACAAGATAATTATTTCAACTCACCGAAAATAGCGGTTTCTGGCACCCTTCCTCGGTCTCCAGTTCCTTAAGGATCGCTAGAGGCTTTACCAACCCCTTCAGTGAAGCAATTCTTCTATTATTGAGTCTTACATCAGGCTAAGAACTTTATGTTCACTGCTAATGGTTGTAAAAAAGCCTTATGCTTTTGTAGTAAAGCCTATGCCTCTATTAATGAGGTAAATACTCGTACATTTTACAAGGAAAATTATATAGCCACTGGTACTTCTGTCTCTACTCTGGACGCTTCTTGTCTCTACGTCAACCTGGGCACCTACGCATTTTCTTTGGTATGATATTAGTTGTGGCTAAGTAATACTAGGTGAACATGTTATTGTCCCGATAATGTAATTTATATTTTTTGTGTGAATAAAAGTTGCAAATACTGAGATATCGCGATATTAAAAACAGTGATTTTGCTAATGTGCGATAGTAACTTATTAAAGCATTCAGTTATAATTAATTACTTTCTTTTATAATACTTCATTTGTAGTGCATTACAGTATGTAATTACAATAAACACAAGTTAGTTTACGTAAATAAGAATGCGCTCTGACTCCCCTCGATGGCCTTGATGAATATAGAAAATGGAATGTTGGTGTCAGGGGATAACTCTGCTAAATTTCACAAGATCTTAACAAGTGCTATTTCGCAAACAGATATACGATATATGTCTAGTCATTTCAGATATTTTTGTTATCATGATTATTATTATCATTATTGTTATTGTTATTAATTTTTTTATCATTACTATTATCATTATTGTATTGTTATTATCATTAATATTATTATAATTATTGTTATTATTGTTGTTCTTATTATTGTTATTATTATTATTAAATTTTTTATTATTATTATTATAATAATAATAATTATTATTATTGTTGTTGTTATTATTATTATCATCATCATCATCATCATCATCATCATCATCATCATCATCATCATCATCATCATCATCATCATCATCATCATCATCATCATCATCATCATCACCATCATCATCATCATCATCATCATCATCATCATCATCATCACCATCATCATCATCATCATCATCATCATCATCATCATCATCATCATCATCACCATCATCATCATCATCATTATTATTACAATTACTATTGTTGTTGTTGTTGCCATTATCATTATTATTATCATTATTATTATCATTATCATTATAGTTATTATTACTGCTATTCTCATTATTATTATTATTATTATTATTATTATTATCTTCATTATTGTTATTACCATTATTATTTTTATCATTATCATCGTCATTACTATTATCATTATCATGATCATTTTCATCATCATGGTCATCATTATTATTGTTAGAATTACCATAATTACTGTCATCACAACCATATTTCTTTTATTTTTCGATTATTTATTTCATTATATATATTATCATATTTTCATCATTATTGTTATCAGGTAAGCTCAGTAGGCTCTTTCCTTCTTATTTTTTATCATATTGTTAATTATAGTCATTATCATCATCATAATCATTACTGCAATCAGTATCATCTTTATCATCGTCATCAACATCATTATAATCTTCATTTTTACAATAACGACGATAATCAAAAGGAATACGAAAATGTGGGGGATCCGACCGACCAAATTTCATATTCTATGATCATTAGAATCCTCAGAGTACTCCATTAATTCCTTGCAAGAGGATCCAATTCCCTAAAGGTGCCAAGACAACGATGCTGTTTTGTTTGTTTATCTTTATTTCGCCGAACTTTTCACCGCTTATTGGCCCCACCTCGTTAGGCCGCTGTTCCAACTTCCACTACAGGAAATAATTAGTATTCGAAATTAGCATATGAAAGCGAGAGGAAGAGGAGGAGGGAGGAAGGGAAGGAGGAGGAAGGGAAGGAGGGGAGAAGGGGAAGGAGGGGAAGGGGAGGAGGGGAAGGGAAGGAGGAGGAAGGGAAGGAGGGGGAAGGGAAGGAGGGGAAGGGAAGGAGGGAGGAAGGGAAGGAGGAGAAGGAAGGAGGGGGAAGGGAAGGAGGGGGAAGGGAAGGGGGGGAAGGGAAGGAGGGGGAAGGAAGGAGGAGGAAAGGGAAGGAGGAGGAAGGGAAGGAGGAGGAAGGGAAGGAGGAGGAAGGGAAGGAGGGGGAAGGGAAGGAGGGAGGAAGGGAAGGAGGGGGAAGGGAAGGAGGGAGGAAGGGAAGGAGGGGGAAGGGAAGGAGGGAGGAAGGGAAGGAGGGGGAAGGGAAGGAGGGAGGAAGGGAAGGTGGCCGCCAGGCCAGGATTCGGCATGAATCCATCAAGTGGCCTTCCACTTCACTTCATCTTATCACAATCTTCAATCTTATGCCGTAATGCTTTACAGAAGTTACACCTCTGAACCGACTGATCCCGCGACCCGTCGACGGATGTGTCAGCCTTGCCACTGCACCCTGTGAGGGTGCACCTGTCATGTGGCTGCCCCTCTGTGCATGAACAGACTCCTCTCCGCCCGCGTCTTTCCTTGCGGTATATTATTTGTCTTCTCTCCCTTGGAGGCAGGACCCCATCGGCCTGAGGAACCGCTGCCACCTTCACCGGGAAGGAGGTGCCTCAGCTCCCTTGTTTATATCCAGAGCGCCACGGGGCTCTGCAGCCCGTGAATTCCATGCCCTTAACAACTGCGCCGAATATTTCAAATCCTCGAGCTTCCACTTAGACACAAAGCTTTCCGGTTTGTCTACTGTAACTATTATTCCCAGCATGTGTCTAACTATATCCTCGCTCTGTCTGCTCCCCGCAATTAACTGCGACGCTGTTTTATACACCCTCTGAAAGCAGGATATCACGCTCTCTCCTTTCTGCCTCCGAGCTCGAACGAAGGAACACATAGTTGCAATGTAAGGAAGGCCCGCACAGAATGATGGCTACAGAGCATCATCCGTGGTGTTTTCTCCTCCCCAAATCCTCCAAGTCTGGAGTGGTTCTTCCCGGAGTCTCGCCACCGCCAGGTTGATACTCCCCAAGTCATCCCAGACCTCCCCCACCATAAGTGACTCCAGGATGCTAATCCATGTCTCCAAATTAAGGCCTGAATCCTTGTCCTTTGAATCGCTCCCTTCAAAAATGGGGAGCTTCCCTTTCATTTCCTCCACGGGATTCTTTTTCTTTTGATCTACCAACACCATTAAATCTTCCTTTGTTACCTCAGCCATCGCCGCCGTTTTTATATCTACCTCCTTTTTCAGAGAATTAACTGAACCTAGCTTGCTGTCGGAAACCCACCGATCAACAAATGCCAGTGCACTGTCGACCTCCGAATCAAGATTACGCCCAGGAGAACCTTCTCTGCAAATTCACCACAGAGATCACTCGCCTCAACAGCTGAAATAAAAGAATCTTGTGAATACCTTTCCAGAATAATGTCAATGACCTCTTTGCCTTTATCTACGAATGCTCGAGTCCCCCAGAACGAGACCGGGTAGAAGCTCGCCCTAAAACAACTTTCGCAAGGTCTGCACTTAAGGTCGCTAACACACCCTGTCCATGAAATATGAGGGGAAAGAAGAAATAAATACCTGGGAAGCGCTGATCCCAGGGTCACAGCCGAACCCATGGAGTCCACACGCCAGGCACCCGTGATTACTCAGCAAGGCACTTAGACGTTTCACCTTGCTATAGAGATTTGCGAAGTTCTAGCTTCGCCCGGGCCTTCCATATAAGGCCCGACCTGTGTCGGCTTTATGTGCCTGACTCATTTTGTTCATCCGAAACTTGGTGCTTCACCTTGGCGGTGGATTGCAGCAGGCACTCCTGCCGCCATGGTGTAAGTATACACATAATCTCTTTACCAGCACGAACGGCTGTTGTCGCGACCCTGTCTCAGAATGGTGTGGTGCTCACAATTCTTTAAGTAATGTACGAGTGTGGCGTTAGGCTTGCCGCACTGCCAATGCAACGCCTTCCTTCACGGTCCTATTGTCCTCTATGGATCTACAATCACAGTGGAAACCTTAGGTCATTCTGTGAAGAATGACTTCGCACACCACTGTTGATTATTTCAGAGAGTGCCAGTGGTTCATAGCCCTGTGGTGTCCTGAGTACCAGCTCCGAGGGGGAGGATCTTTTTCCCTCTTTGAAGCTGCAGATTAAGGTATGAGCGGCGCATACACTTCTCCTTCAGTAAATTTTTCTGCTAAGTGTATGATCATGAATTTGGGGGCATAACCCCTGCCAATGTCGCTACTCTGTCAGCAATCTCATTCCCTCTGATGCCCAATGTGGCTGGGACCCAGTTTTATGATTATTATTCTACCTTGAGCAAGAATCCTCTGTGCATTGTAAGGATAGTAGTCAGAAGGTAGATGTTGTCTTCGGGTTGAGCGCTGGCTGATTGACAGTCGATGGCTGCCCTGGGGTCTTTTGTGTCTGACCCACGTGTCCTCCCGCTCTGGTATTCGTGGTCAAGGGCTCCCATGATTGTAAATTGCCTCTGCCCTGTAGCGAGGAGGTGTTTTTCTGTTACCCTCATGGATTTTGTGCATCCCTTTGCTACAAAGCCGGCGCCTGCATGTTGCTTCAGGGATCGACTGATCCATCCGTTGAAGTATGTTCTGCTACCCGTAGGAGTATGGCTGCATGACCCTCTGGGCTTCTCCTTTAGACTAGGCATGGGTATTGACTCTTGTTCTTGTTAAGTGCCCATGATGGAAAACCCTATTGAGGTTTGTGCTCACGGTGGGGCTTTCGACAAAGTTAGGGTGGGGGGAGTCCATGCCCTTGCCAGTAGTGGTTCTTGAGCTGATGGCGTAGTTAATACCCTGGCTGTCTGAAACAGCAAGGATTTTTTGCACAGAGCTCATTGTCTTGTTCTAGGCGTCTGACTAGTTTTTGTCTTAGGCTTGTGTTCCTGGGACCTGGATGACCTTTGAACAGGATTGACTGCCATTAGACCGATTCGTGGTCCCGGGGGAAAGTTTGCCTCCTGAGGAGGTTCGAGGACCTTCGTCCAGCTGGGCACCCAGAATGGATCCTGGCACTTCTTTTAGAACTGTCACCGATTGTCTTTGTGTTTTTCGCTTTGTGCCAATGGGCCAGACGGCATGTACATAGAATGATCTTAGTACTTTGTGTCTGGCTCTATTGTGTCTCCCACTCATTGCTCTCATGGACGACCGTCTGGTTTTGGTTCGTCAACCAGGACTGGAAACTCCTGGAAGGAGAGGGTCCGGTCATCCTTACCCAAGGTAAGGTATCCCTGAGACCCACTCCAAGTCCATTCCCTGGATTTTCCAGATTTATGCCTTGAAACTTTTTGTCTCAGAGCCGGCTTTGGATTTGGGCTGGCAGAGATCTTAGTTCTGTCCCTACAATACTCCTCAGATACGACGAGGTCCATAAATGCTGGGCTTTGTTTAAACAGTATGGTCCAGTGGAGATGAAGCAAGATCGTCACTGCATATGAAATGATCTTACACCCCGCTGGGAGCTTTATGTTGAGGATACAGGACATTAATGTGTTAAAGAGGGCTGGACTGGAGAACCCCACGCCTGTGCATTCCATTCTCTAGTGGCATGGTGCTGTGGATAGGTAGCCTTGGAATTTGACTCTGGCTGTTCTATTGGTAAGTAGTCACCTATCCAAGCCAAGAGCTACCTCTGATTCCCTTTCTGGATCAAGCTCTCCTGAATGGCAAGAGGACTTGCCATTTCAAAAGCCTTCTCCAGGTCAAGGAATACTACCACAGATGTGCCCATGCTTATTGTGCTCAAGAGCGTGGCTATGCTGTGCGCTGTGCTCATGCCCCTGGTGAACCCATGGAGGTGTTCATGTGGGGGTCCCATTTTCCATTGGAGCCGGTTTAGTACCATCCTCTCGGCCGTCTTGGCCAGACAGCTGAGGAGAGAGATGGGTACTTCCCTGGCTCCTTTGGTTTAGGGATGGGAACTATGGTAGCCCTTTCCAACTCTGGGGTAGAGTGGATGTTTTCCCAGCACTTGTTGATGAGTAGCAGGAGTGCAAGCTCACCTGCTAGTCCTAGGTGGGAATGATGGGGTAGAGATCCCATCAGAGCCCAGGGCTGTGTTAGAACTGGTTTTAAAGGCATTTCTTAGTTCCCTCAGAGAAAAGATAACATCTGAGTTATCGGGTTTGGCTGCCCTTTCTCTGATATGAGCAAGTCTGTCTGGTTGTAGCATTCTTGTCTTGCCCTCAGTTCGGCTGGCAGGCTGTTGTACTTGTTCTCGCAGAGAACTCGTCCCAGTCTGTTTGCCTCTGACTGGGTCATGGTGCGTGCACCTCGGGCTGAGGCTGGTAGCTCGCCTGACCCGTTGCCATAGCTCTGAGAGGGTGGTTTGGTGGTCGAAGGACTCACTCATTCCAGCCACTTTTCCTGCTGACTCTGTTGGCAGTTTCCTTGGCATCCCTGACAGCCTCCCTTAGGAGGACTAGGTTGTCAGGGGGTTCTTTGCCTTCGGAATTGTTTTTCGGCACATGTTTACTCTGTGTTGACCTCCCTAATCTCGTGTTAAAGTACCAGGCGTCTTTGTGACTCCTGGACCCAGGCTGAGTTTTAGGTATGGTCAGTGAGCTGCTTGATCAATGGCATTAACAGTCTGCTTCAAGCACTTCCACATTTTCACTTTTGTGGGGTTTCATTGCTTCTCACAGTGGGCCAAGGCGTTCTGAAACGCCTCCGTTGCCCTTGTCTGTTTTCCATCTTGGATTTGGTCGTGGCATTTCGGCTGGGCCACTATCCATGAGGGTAGTTATAGTCCGTAATGGTCCTTGTGACGT